>NC_134355.1:3257660-3477660 GCF_048569485.1 Anomaloglossus baeobatrachus | reverse complement strand
TTGGCCTGGGAAGGGCCCTTAAACATGAAGCCCTTATCTTTTTTTCGATCCAACCATGCACTGCGGTCCCTGGATGAGGTCTTACGGTTTTAGCGTTTTTTTTTTTACGAAAGGACCATTTAAAGGAGGGAAAGGACGGAGTCGGTAAGTTGTTCTTCTTATCCCCTGCGTTTTCAAGAACAGCATCCAGTACAGGATCAAATAGGAACTCGCCCTGACAGGGGATGGAACAGAGTTTGGCCTTCACTTGCAGATCCAATGGTCAGGGATAGAACCTCTCGTATGGTTTCTACTACTACCTGGACTGCACTGTCAACCACCGGGAAGGCCCGACGCTTCTTCTGCTCTAGACCTCCGAACATTATATCCTGGACACAACGCTGTGGCTTCTCCTCTGATATGCCCATTGTACCTCTGACTGCCTTAAATAGCTTGTCCGTGTTTTCCACAGGAAAACACTGGCGCTCCTCAGCCTCGCTGTCCGAGGAGGAAGATGCAGGAAAACACTGGCGCTCCTCAGCCTCACTGTCCGAGGAGAGGAGGAAGATGCAGGAAAACACTGGCGCTCCTCAGCCTCACTGTCCGAGGAGGAAGATGCAGGAAAACACTGGCGCTCCTCAGCCTCACTGTCCGAGGAGGAAGATGCAGGAAAACACTGGCGCTCCTCAGCCTCACTGTCCGAGGAGGAAGATGCAGGAAAACACTGGCGCTCCTCAGCCTCACTGTCCGAGGAGGAAGATGCAGGAAAACACTGGCGCTCCTCAGCCTCACTGTCCGAGGAGGAAGACGCAGGAAAACACTGGCGCTCCTCAGCCTCACTGTCCGAGGAGGAAGACGCAGGAAAACACTGGCGCTCCTCAGCCTCGCTGTCTGGGGAGGAAGATGCAGGAAAACACTGGCGCTCCTCAGCCTCGCTGTCCGGGGAGGAAGATGCAGGAAAACACTGGCGCTCCTCAGCCTCACTGTCCGAGGAGGAAGATGCAGGAAAACACTGGCGCTCCTCAGCCTCACTGTCCGAGGAGGAAGATGCAGGAAAATACTGGCGCTCCTCAGCCTCACTGTCCGAGGAGGAAGATGCAGGAAAACACTGGCGCTCCTCAGCCTCACTGTCCGAGGAGGAAGATGCAGGAAAACACTGGCGCTCCTCAGCCTCACTGTCCGAGGAGGAAGATGCAGGAAAACACTGGCGCTCCTCAGCCTCGCTGTCCGAGGAGAAAGATGCAGGAAAATACTGGCGCTCCTCAGCCTCGCTGTCCGAGGAGGAAGATGCAGGAAAAATTACATTTTTGTGTACTCACCGTAAAATGTCTTTCTTGGAGCCTTTCATTGAGGGGGACAGACAGTGGGTTATATGGTGGCTCCAGGGGAGGCTTGACACTAGATTGAAAAAGTGTTAGCTCCTCCTCCCACAGCATATAACCCCAGCTAGGCAGGAAACTAGCTCAGTTTGGTGGTGTAAAAGCAGTAGGAGAAGGACAACCAAAACCACAAGGGTGTGAGCTGTGTCCCCCAATGAAAGGCTCCAAGGAAGACATTTTACGGTGAGTACACAAAAATGTCATTTCCTTTCTCGCCTTTTCATTGGGGGACACAGACATTGGGACGTCCCAAAGCAGTCCCTGGGTGGGAACTGAACTATTAACAGTGTATAACATCAGACTAAGCGCTGACTAACGACTGCAACGAACACATATCAACACTGTCAAGAAACCGAGCAGTGGCCACTTATAAATGGCCCACTGCCGCCTGAAGGACTTGTCTTCCAAGAGCAGCATCCGCGGAGGCATGCGTATGCACTCTGTAGAATTTTGTGAAAGTGTGCACACTGGAGCAGGTAGCGGCCTTGCAAAGTTGGGCCGCCGAAGCCTGATGGCGGATAGCCCAGGCGGCACCCACTGCTCGTGTAGAGTGGGACCGCACAGATTGAGGAGGAACAACACCTCGTGTTTTGTAAGCCTCACAGATGGCAGTCCTAATCCATCGAGAAATCGTGGATTTAGAAGCCTGGTTGCCCTTTTTGTGTCCTTGTGAGAGGACGAAGAGGGCATCGGACTTGCGCAACGGCGCTGTTCTGGAGATGTAGATCCGCAGAGCCCTGACGAGATCTAGAGTGTGAAGGGCTTTTTCAAAGGAGTGGACCGGGGCCGGACAGAATGACGGCAACACAATGTCCTCGTCTAAGTGGAAAGAAGATACGACCTTCGGAAGAAAGGCGGGGGAAGGCTGCAGGACAACCGTATCATGATGGAATATCAGGTAAGGTGAGCGACAGGAAAGGGCCGCCAGTTCGGACACTCGCCTGATAGTTGAAGAGAGATTTCTCTCACAGGTTCGAAGGGAGGAAGCTGAAGAGCTCCGAGAACCAGATTCAGATCCAAGGGATCTAAGGGGTGGCGGTAAGGAGGGACCAAAAGCGCCACCCCTTGAAGAAAGGTACGGACCTGAGGGCGAGAAGCCAGCCGCTTCTGGAAAAATACTGACAAGGCAGAAACTTGTCCTTTAAGGGTACTGAGAGCTAGTCCCGAGTCCAGACAGTCTTGTAGAAAGGCAAGAACATTAGGGATTGAAAAGGTAAGGGGCGACCAATTATTACGGTCCCACCAGGAAAGATAGGTCTTCCAGGTCCTGTGGTGGATACTGGCGGAGGAGGGCTTCCAAGCATTAAGCATGGTATGAACTACCTTAGAAGAAAGACCTGATTTTGCTAGAATCAAGGATTCAAGGCGCCACGCCGTCAAATGCAGCTGTGCTGTATTCTGGTGGAATATTGGACCTTGCGACAGAAGATCCGGGCGGCCGGGGAGACGCCAGGGAGTGTCGCTGAGAAGTTGGAGAAGCTCTGGGTACCAGGCTCTCCTGGGCCAGTCCGGGGCCACGAGGATCACGGGAATTCCCTCAGCCTTGATTTTCTTTCTTACTCTCGGAATGAGAGGAAACGGAGGGAAGATGTAGGGCAGGCGAAACTGCGACCACGGGAAGACTAGAGCGTCGGAGCCGAGCGCTAGCGGGTCTCTCGACCGGGATATGAAGGGATGTACCTTGGCGTTCATCAGAGACGCCATGAGGTCCACATCTGGGAGTCCCCAACGAACAGTGATCTGATGGAACACTTCGCCGTGGAGGGACCATTCCCCTGCCGCTAGACCCTGTCTGCTGAGAAAGTCTGCGGCCCAGTTGTCTACTCCCGGAATATGGACAGCTGAAATAATGGGAATGTGCATCTCTGCCCAAAGAAGAATCCTGGATACTTCTTTCATCGCTGCCCTGCTGCGAGTTCCTCCCTGACGGTTGATGTAAGCCACAGCCGTGGCATTGTCTGACTGGATCCGGACAGGGAGACCCAATAGCAAGGGCTGAAAAGTTCTGAAGGGCCAAAAATATGGCTCTGATCTCTAGAACGTTGATGTGAAGGGAGCGTTCGGAGGGAGTCTAGCGTCCGTGAACAGTGTGGTGGAGAAACACCGCTCCCCAGCCTAGGAGGCTGGCATCTGTTGTGACTACTTGCCAGTGGACAGGATAGAAGGACTTCCCTTGAGATAGGGATGAGACTTGAGTCCACCAGACGAGGGAGTGGAGCGCAGTCCGAGATAAGCGGACTGACCGGTCTAGAGAAGCTATATTCTTGTCCCAGAAGGATAAAAGATCCAGTTGTAGAGGGCGCAGATGGAATTGGGCAAAGGACACGGCTTCCATGACTGCCACCATCTTGCCTAACACTCTCATCCCATTCCGAAGGGATGTGGGACGGCGGGAGCGGAGGGATTGGGCGGCCCGGATGAGGGAAGACCTCTTGTGTTCTGGAAGAAAAACCCGGGACTGAGCCGTGTCTATCAGCATACCTAAAAAGGTGATACACTGACGAGGAATGAGGGATGACTTGTTGAAGTTGATAAGACACCCTAGCCTTGACAGCGTGTCTAAGCATATCTGCACGCTTTCTGAGCAAACTTGAGGAGAGCTCCCTTTGACAAGTAGTTCGTCCAAATAGGGAATGACCAGAACGCCTCTGGGGTGCAAAATGGACATGACGGCCGCCATGACCTTTGTGAAGACCCGAGGCGCAGTAGCCAGTCCAAAAGGGGAGGGCCCTGAATTGGTAATGACGGTGTCCTACGGCAAAACGAAGGAACCGTTGATGGGATACACATATGGGAATGTGTAAATAAGCATCTTGAACATCTATGGAGGCTAGGAATTCTTCCGGTTCCATGGCGGCTAGTACTGCTCTCAATGACTCCATTCGGAAGGTCCGAATGCGTACGGAACTGTTCAGTCTTTTGAGATCCAGGATAGAACGGACAGAGCCATCTTTTTTGGAAACGACAAAAAGGTTTGAATAGAAACCTTTGCCGCGCTGTTCCATGCGCACTGGAATGGTAACGTTTGCTTTTTGTAAAGAGGCTATGGCCTGAAATAAGGCCTGGCTTTGCGTTTCGGACTTTGGGAGACAAGAACGCAGAAACCTGCTGGCCGGCAGGGAATGGAAATCGATCTTGTAACCTGAGGTGACGATTTCTCGAACCCAAGCATCGTGAGTATGGTCTAGCCAGATATCCCGAAAAAGCAGAAGTCGCCCTCCAACAGGAGTCGGATCTGAGGGATACCTGGCGTCATGCTGAGGGGGGCCTGTGCAGGGCGAGGTCCCTTAGGTTTAGGTTGTTTGGAGTGGGAACGCCAAGAAGATGGTAGAATGGTACTTTTTCCACCCGTCGTCTCAGATAGGAGTTTGTCCAAGGATTCTCCAAACAGGCGAAGACCATGGAAGGGGAGTGTGGACAGGGATTTCTTGGAGGCACTGTCCGCGTTCCATATCTTTAGCCACAGGACTCTGCGGGCAAAAACAGCATTGGCTGCCGTTAGGGCTGAGAAACTAGCTGCATCTAGGGAGCCGTGAAGAAAATAATTAGAGGCTAGGGAGATCAAATCAAGGATCTCAAAAGCCTCCGGAGGAATATTACAAGAGCGAAGCATCCTGCGTAGGTTCTTACTCCACACACCCATAGCTCTCGCGACCCATGTCAAGGCAAACAGGGGGCGAAGAGAGGAGCCTGAAGCCTGGAAAATAGACTTGACTGCCGCATCAACTGCGTGGTCGAACGAGTCCTTGAGAGACGTGCTGTCTGAAACGGACATAATCGTGTGTTTAGCCAGCCTGGATACTGGTGGGTCCACAACGGGGGGTACTGACCAGGTCTTAACCATTTCAGATGGAAAAGGATAAGCGAATGAAGTGAAAGGTTTTTTTATTAAACCTTCTATCAGGGTGATCCCACCGTTTAGACACGATTTGACGAAAAACCGGATCCTGGGCAAAGGACTTAGGAGGCTTCTTGGCCCGCTTTGCCGACTGGGAAGTCGGGTCCGGAGGCTGATCAGAAATCGACAAAGAGTGATTGACAGCCAAAATTAGTGTGTCTTCTATATGCCTAGACTCGGAAGGGACAACTGAATCAGAGTCAGAGTCTTGGGAATCGTGACTACTAAAAGTCACAGAACCCGGGTCAGACTGACCATCGTCCGAGTCGGAAGAGGCGTAGAGGTCGCAATGGCGCCCCTTGGAAGCAGCCTTTTTACGTTCTGGGAAAGAAGGACCAGACGAAGGAGGCGGGCTCCTCTGAGGGAGCTGAGCCGGGGGAAGGCTGCCTGAGGTTTGGGATATCTGAGTGACAAGGTCATCTATCCTTTTAGACATTAGAAGAGCCCATGCAGGAAGAACGTCAGACGGGGGTGCTGCCTGGCCGGTGGCCGGGGCAGAATCAAAAACCTGCGTGGCCTCCTGGTCCGGCAACTGGGTCTGTTGTGACACGGTAGTAGGGGAATCGCAGCCCCGGCCTAGTGGATAGCTTCGGCCATTAGAAAACGAGGGTCCACAGGTGGTACAGGCATAGTACAGGTCCATAGAGGACGCCTGGGAAGCTTTATCACCCTTGCGGTTACGCATGTCAGCAACAGAGTCCTACAGTCCTATATAGGGATATGCCGCTGTTAGTTTGAGTGAGGAGCCACTAGCAGTATTATAAAGTGACTGCTACGCACAGCCGGTATATACCGATAGCAAAATGGCATATACTATCAAACAGTTGGCATATACCTGCAGGCAGAGCCAGTATATACAGCTAGTAAGCTGATATACACCGCTAGCTAGCAGGCGCACACCGCTAGAGAGACAGCGATATACTGCTGAGCAGAGTGGTATATAGTGCTGCAGAAGTGCAGAGCCAAGTCTGCTCCCCACGTGGAAAATGGCGTCCAGTGTTCCTGGCAGCATGGAGGGGAGAAACGGCCCTCGCAGACTGATTGGTCCCAGGGCTGGGACTAAGCGTGACGGCCAATCGGAAAGGAGCTGCTCCTGAGTGAGGGAGCGGCTTCCAGAGCAGTGAGAGGGGGCGTTGCTAGAATGCAGGCTGAAGCCGGGGGCTAAATTAATGAGGCTCCCCGGGATCACGGCCTGCATCGCCTCACCGGCGTCTTTCCAGGCGGCGGTTTGGATGCAGGGGACAGATGACTCGTCGTCTCCCTACCTGCTCCTGGCTCCGTCTGAAGACGCATCGGTGATGGATGCGAGGATTTCAGGGACGCATCTTCAGCTCAAGGCTGAAGCAGGTGCTCGACTCTGCTAGCCCTCTGGAGCTACCTTGGTGTGAGGTGCTTCCAGGGAGCCTGGAGGGGTACGCAGACCCGACCACTTGGGCGCGAGGGAAGACTGACGGCTTGTGCATGCCAGGTTTCCTCTGCCCGTACACGAGGGGAACGGGGGTGGCAGGCACCCTGGTATTGCCCCATAGCAAAAATAGAATGAATAAGAAAAAACAAAAAAAGTAAAAATAAAAACAAAATAAGATGGCCTGAGGCACCTCTGGTGGAGCTCAGTCCAGACATGTCAGCCTCCCTGCTGACACTAGGAAAAACTGAGCTAGTTCCCGCCTAGCTGGGGTATATGCTGTGGGGGGAGGAGCTAACACTTGTTCAATCTAGTGTCACGGCTCCCCTGGAGACACCATAATACCCACTGTCTGTGTCCCCTAATGAAAAGGCGAGAAAGGAACACTGGCGCTCCTCGGCCTTGCTGTCCGAGGAGGAAGATGCAGGAAAACACTGGCGCTCCTCAGCCTCACTGTCCGAGGCGGAAGATGCAGGAAAACACTGGCGCTCCTCGGCCTCACTGTCCGAGGCGAGGAGGAAGATGCAGGAACACACTGGCGCTCCTCAGCCTCGCTGTCCGAGGAGGAAGATGCAGGAAAACACTGGCGCTCCTCAGCCTCACTGTCCGAGGAGGAAGATGCAGGAAAACACTGGCGCTCCTCAGCCTCACTGTCCGAGGAGGAAGATGCAGGAAAACACTGGCGCTCCTCAGCCTCACTGTCCGAGGAGGAAGATGCAGGAAAACACTGGCGCTCCTCAGCCTCACTGTCCGAGGAGGAAGATGCAGGAAAACACTGGCGCTCCTCAGCCTCACTGTCCGAGGAGGAAGATGCAGGAAAACACTGGCGCTCCTCAGCCTCACTGTCCGAGGAGGAAGATGCAGGAAAACACTGGCGCTCCTCAGCCTCACTGTCCGAGGAGGAAGATGCAGGAAAACACTGGCGCTCCTCAGCCTCACTGTCCAAGGAGGAAGATGCAGGAAAACACTGGCGCTCCTCAGCCTCACTGTCCGAGGAGGAAGATGCAGGAAAACACTGGCGCTCCTCAGCCTCACTGTCCGAGGCGAGGAGGAAGATGCAGGAAAACACTGGCGCTCCTCAGCCGCACTGTCCGAGGAGGAAGATGCAGGAAAACACTGGCGCTCCTCAGCCTCACTGTCCGAGGAGGAAGATGCAGGAAAACACTGGCGCTCCTCAGCCTCACTGTCCGAGGAGGAAGATGCAGGAAAACACTGGCGCTCCTCAGCCTCACTGTCCGAGGAGGAAGATGCAGGAAAACACTGGCGCTCCTCAGCCTCACTGTCCGAGGAGGAAGATGCAGGAAAACACTGGCGCTCCTCAGCCTCACTGTCCGAGGAGGAAGATGCAGGAAAACACTGGCGCTCCTCAGCCTCACTGTCCGAGGAGGAAGATGCAGGAAAACACTGGCGCTCCTCAGCCTCACTGTCCAAGGAGGAAGATGCAGGAAAACACTGGCGCTCCTCAGCCTCACTGTCCGAGGAGGAAGATGCAGGAACACATTGGCGCTCCTCTGCCTCACTGTCCGAGGAGGAAGACGCAGGAAAACACTGGCGCTCCTCAGCCTCACTGTCCGAGGAGGAAGATGCAGGAAAACACTGGCGCTCCTCAGCCTCACTGTCCGAGGAGGAAGATGCAGGAGCACACTGGCGCTCCTCAGCCTCACTGTCCGAGGAGGAAGATGCAGGAAAACACTGGCGCTCCTCAGCCTCACTGTCCGAGGAGGAAGATGCAGGAAAACACTGGCGCTCCTCAGCCTCACTGTCCGAGGAGGAAGATGCAGGAAAACACTGGCGCTCCTCAGCCTCACTGTCCGAGGAGGAAGATGCAGGAAAACACTGGCGCTCCTCAGCCTCACTGTCCGAGGAGGAAGATGCAGGAAAACACTGGCGCTCCTCAGCCTCACTGTCCGAGGAGGAAGATGCAGGAAAACACTGGCGCTCCTCAGCCTCACTGTCCGAGGAGGAAGATGCAGGAAAACACTGGCGCTCCTCAGCCTCACTGTCCAAGGAGGAAGATGCAGGAAAACACTGGCGCTCCTCAGCCTCACTGTCCGAGGAGGAAGATGCAGGAAAACACTGGCGCTCCTCTGCCTCACTGTCCGAGGAGGAAGATGCAGGAACACATTGGCGCTCCTCTGCCTCACTGTCCGAGGAGGAAGATGCAGGAAAACTCTGGCGCTCCTCAGCCTCACTGTCCGAGGAGGAAGATGCAGGAACACACTGGCGCTCCTCAGCCTCGCTGTCCGAGGAGGAAGATGCAGGAAAACACTGGCGCTCCTCGGCCTCGCTGTCAGAGAAGGAAGATGCAGGAAAACACTGGGGCTCCTCAGCCTCACTGTCCGAGGAGGAAGATGCAGGAAAACACTGGCGCTCCTCGGCCTCGCTGTCCGAGAAGGAAGATGCAGGAAAACACTGGGGCTCCTCAGCCTCGCTGTCCGAGGAGGAAGATGCAGGAAAACACTGGCGCTCCTCGGCCTCGCTGTCCGAGAAGGAAGATGCAGGAAAACACTGGGGCTCCTCAGCCTCGCTGTCCGAGGAGGAAGATGCAGGAAAACACTGGGGCTCCTCGGCCGCGCTGTCCGAGGAGGAAGATGCAGGAAAACACTGGCGCTCCTCAGCCTCACTGTCCGAGGAGGAAGATGCAGGAAAACACTGGCGCTCCTCAGCCTCACTGTCCGAGGAGGAAGATGCAGGAAAACACTGGCGCTCCTCAGCCTCACTGTCAGAGGAGGAAGATGCAGGAAAACACTGGGGCTCCTCAGCCTCACTGTCCGAGGAGGAAGACGCAGGAACACACTGGCGCTCCTCAGCCTCGCTGTCTGGGGAGGAAGATGCAGGAAAACACTGGCGCTCCTCGGCCTCGCTGTCCGAGGAGGAAGATGCAGGAAAACACTGGCGCTCCTCAGCCTCACTGTCCGAGGAGGAAGATGCAGGAACACACTGGCGCTCCTCTGCCTCACTGTCCGAGGAGGAAGATGCAGGAAAACACTGGCGCTCCTTGGCCTCGCTGTCCGAGAAGGAAGATGCAGGAAAACACTGGCGCTCCTCAGCCTCACTGTCCGAGGAGAGGAGGAAGATGCAGGAAAACACTGGCGCTCCTCAGCCTCACTGTCCGAGGAGGAAGATGCAGGAAAACACTGGCGCTCCTCAGCCTCACTGTCCGAGGCGAGGAGGAAGATGCAGGAAAACACTGGCGCTCCTCAGCCTCACTGTCCGAGAAGGAAGATGCAGGAAAACACTGGGGCTCCTCAGCCTCGCTGTCCGAGGAGGAAGATGCAGGAAAACACTGGCGCTCCTCGGCCTCGCTGTCCGAGAAGGAAGATGCAGGAAAACACTGGGGCTCCTCAGCCTCACTGTCTGAGGAGGAAGATGCAGGAAAACACTGGCGCTCCTCGGCCTCGCTGTCCGAGAAGGAAGATGCAGGAAAACACTGGGGCTCCTCAGCCTCGCTGTCCGAGGAGGAAGATGCAGGAAAACACTGGCGCTCCTCGGCCTCGCTGTCCGAGAAGGAAGATGCAGGAAAACACTGGGGCTCCTCAGCCTCGCTGTCCGAGGAGGAAGATGCAGGAAAACACTGGGGCTCCTCGGCCGCGCTGTCCGAGGAGGAAGATGCAGGAAAACACTGGCGCTCCTCAGCCTCACTGTCCGAGGAGGAAGATGCAGGAAAACACTGGCGCTCCTCTGCCTCACTGTCCGAGGAGGAAGATGCAGGAACACACTGGTGCTCAACAGCCTCGCTGTCCGAGGAGGAAGATGCAGGAAAACACTGGCGCTCCTCAGCCTCACTGTCCGAGGAGGAAGATGCAGGAACACACTGGCGCTCCTCAGCCTCACTGTCCGAGGAGGAAGATGCAGGAAAACACCGGCGCTCCTCAGCTTCACTGTCCGAGGAGGAAGATGCAGGAAAACACTGGGGCTCCTCAGCCTCACTGTCCGAGGAGGAAGATGCAGGAACACACTGGCGCTCCTCAGCCTCACTGTCCGAGGAGGAAGATGCAGGAAAACACTGGCGCTCCTCGGCCTCGCTGTCAGAGAAGGAAGATGCAGGAAAACACTGGGGCTCCTCAGCCTCACTGTCTGAGGAGGAAGATGCAGGAAAACACTGGCGCTCCTCGGCCTCGCTGTCCGAGAAGGAAGATGCAGGAAAACACTGGGGCTCCTCAGCCTCGCTGTCCGAGGAGGAAGATGCAGGAAAACACTGGCGCTCCTCGGCCTCGCTGTCCGAGAAGGAAGATGCAGGAAAACACTGGGGCTCCTCAGCCTCGCTGTCCGAGGAGGAAGATGCAGGAAAACACTGGGGCTCCTCGGCCGCGCTGTCCGAGGAGGAAGATGCAGGAAAACACTGGCGCTCCTCAGCCTCACTGTCCGAGGAGGAAGATGCAGGAAAACACTGGCGCTCCTCAGCCTCACTGTCCGAGGAGGAAGATGCAGGAAAACACTGGCGCTCCTCAGCCTCACTGTCCGAGGAGGAAGATGCAGGAAAACACTGGGGCTCCTCAGCCTCACTGTCCGAGGAGGAAGACGCAGGAACACACTGGCGCTCCTCAGCCTCGCTGTCTGGGGAGGAAGATGCAGGAAAACACTGGCGCTCCTCGGCCTCGCTGTCCGAGGAGGAAGATGCAGGAAAACACTGGCGCTCCTCAGCCTCACTGTCCGAGGAGGAAGATGCAGGAACACACTGGCGCTCCTCTGCCTCACTGTCCGAGGAGGAAGATGCAGGAAAACACTGGCGCTCCTCGGCCTCGCTGTCCGAGAAGGAAGATGCAGGAAAGAAGGGAATTTTGTTACTTACCGTAAATTCCTTTTCTTCTAGCTCTTATTGGGAGACCCAGACGATTGGGGTATAGCTACTGCCCTCCGGAGGCCACACAAAGCACCACACTAAAAAGTGCAAGGCCCCTCCCCTTCTGGCTATACCCCCCCGTGGTATCACGGGTACTCCAGTTTTAGTGCCAAAGCAAGAAGGAGGAAGCCAATAACTGGTTTAAACAAATTAACTCCGAGAAACATCGGAGAACTGAAAAACCGTTCAACATGAACAACATGTGTACCCGCAAACAACAAAAAAATCCCGAAGGACAACAGGGCGGGTGCTGGGTCTCCCAATAAGAGCTAGAAGAAAAGGAATTTACGGTAAGTAACAAAATTCCCTTCTTCTTCAGCGCTCTATTGGGAGACCCAGACGATTGGGACGTCCAAAAGCTGTCCCTGGGTGGGTAAAGAAATACCTCATGTTAGAGCTGCAAAAACAGCCCTCCCCTACGGGGATGTCACTGCCGCCTGCAGGACTCTTCTACCTAAGCTGGCATCCGCCGAAGCATAGGTATGCACCTGATAATGCTTGGTGAAAGTGTGCAGACTGGACCAGGTTGCTGCCTGGCACACCTGTTGAGCCGAAGCCTGGTGTCGTAATGCCCAGGACGCACCCACGGCTCTGGTTGAGTGGGCTTTTAGCCCTGAAGGAACCGGAAGCCCCGCAGAGCGGTAGGCCTCTAGAATTGGTTCTTTGATCCATCGAGCCAGGGTGGCTTTAGAAGCCTGCAATCCCTTGCGCGGACCAGCGACAAGGACAAAAAGTGCATCGGAACGGCGTATGGGCGCCGTTCGGGAAATGTAGATTCTGAGTGCTCTCACCAGATCTAGCAAACGTAATTCCTTTTCATACCGGTGAACCGGATGAGGGTAAAAGGAAGGCAAGGATATATCCTGATTAAGATGAAACGAGGATACGACCTTAGGGAGAAACTCCGGAATGGGGCGCAGCACTACCTTGTCCTGGTGGAACACCAGGAAAGGAGCCTTGGATGACAAAGCTGCCAGCTCAGACACTCGCCGAAGCGATGTGATCGCGACAAGAAACGCCACTTTCTGTGACAGGCGAGAAAAGGAAACGTCCTTTAGAGGCTCGAAGGGCGGCTTTTGCAGAGCAACAAGTACTCTGTTCAGATCCCATGGATCTAACGGCCGCTTGTACGGGGGCACAATATGACAGACCCCCTGTAGGAACGTGCGCACCTTAGGAAGACGTGCTAGACGCTTCTGAAAAAACACCGACAGTGCCGAGACTTGCCCTTTAAGGGAGCTGAGCGACAAGCCCTTTTCCAACCCCGATTGCAGGAAGGAAAGAAAGGTGGGCAATGCAAATGGCCAAGGGGATACTCTCTGTGCAGAGCACCAAGATAAGAAAATCTTCCACGTTCTGTGGTAGATCTTAGCAGACGTTGACTTCCTAGCTTGTCTCATTGTGGCTACGACTCCTTGAGATAATCCTGCAGACGCTAGGATCCAGGACTCAATGGCCACACAGTCAGGTTCAGGGCCGCAGAATTCTGATGGAAAAACGGCCCTTGGGACAGTAAGTCTGGTCGGTCTGGCAGTGACCACGGTCGACCGACCGTGAGATGCCACAGATCCGGATACCACGATCTCCTCGGCCAGTCTGGGGCGACGAGTATGACGCGGCTGCAATCGGATCTGATCTTGCGTAACACTCTGGGCAAGAGTGCCAGAGGTGGAAAGACGTATGGGAGCCGGAACTGCGACCAATCTTGAACCAATGCGTCTGCCGCCAGAGCTCTTTGATCGCGCGACCTCGCCATGAATGCCGGGACCTTGTTGTTGTGCCGGGACGCCATTAGGTCGACGTCCGGCACTCCCCATCGGCGACAGATTTCCTGAAACACGTCCGGGTGAAGGGACCATTCCCCTGCGTCCATGCCCTGGCGACTGAGGAAGTCTGCTTCCCAGTTTTCTACGCCGGGGATGTGAACTGCGGATATGGTGGAGGCCGTGGCTTCCACCCACATCAGAATCCGCCGGACTTCCTGGAAGGCTTGCCGACTGCGTGTCCCCCCTTGGTGGTTGATGTATGCCACCGCTGTGGAGTTGTCCGACTGAATTCGGATCTGCCTTCCTTCCAGCCACTGCTGGAAGGCTAGTAGGGCAAGATACACTGCTCTGATTTCCAGAACATTGATCTGAAGGGTGGACTCCTGCGGAGTCCACGTCCCCTGAGCCCTGTGGTGTAGAAACACTGCTCCCCACCCTGACAGACTCGCATCTGTCGTGACCACTGCCCAGGATGGGGGCAGGAAGGATCTTCCCTGAGACAATGAGGTGGGAAGGAGCCACCATTGTAGAGAGTCCTTGGCCGTCTGGGAAAGAGAGACTTTCCTGTCCAGGGACGTTGACTTCCCGTCCCATTGGCGGAGAATGTCCCATTGAAGTGGGCGCAGATGAAACTGCGCAAAGGGAACTGCTTCCATGGCTGCCACCATCTTCCCGAGGAAGTGCATAAGGCGCCGTAAGGGGTGCGACTGGCCCTGAAGGAGGGATTGCACCCCTGTCTGTAGTGACCGCTGCTTGTTCAGCGGAAGCTTCACTCTCGCTGCTCGAGTATGGAACTCCATGCCAAGATACGTTAGTGACTGTGTCGGAGACAGATTCGACTTTGGAAAGTTGATGATCCATCCGAACGTCTGTAGAGTCTCCAGTGTAGCATGTAGACTGAGTTGGCATGCCTCTTGAGAGGGTGCCTTGACAAGTAGATCGTCTAGGTAAGGGATCACCGAGTGTCCCTGAGAGTGCAAGACTGCTACCACTGCCGCCATGACCTTGGTGAAAACCCGTGGGGCTGTCGCCAGACCGAATGGCAGAGCTACGAACTGAAGATGTTCGTTTCCTATCACAAAACGTAGAAAACGTTGATGTTCTGTAGCAATTGGCACATGGAGATAAGCATCTTTGATGTCTATTGAGGCAAGGAAGTCTCCTTGAGACATTGAGGCCACGACAGAGCGGAGGGTTTCCATCCAGAACCGCCTGGCGTGCACATGTTTGTTGAGCAGCTTTAGATCCAGAACAGGACGGAACGAGCCGTCCTTTTTTGGAACCACAAAGAGATTGGAGTAAAACCCTCGCCCTTGTTCCTGAGGCGGTACAGGAACCACTACTCCTTCCGCTCTTAGGGAGTCCACCGCCTGCAGCAGGGCATCTGCTCGGTCTGGATGTGGGGAGGTTCTGAAGAACCGAGCTGGAGGACGAGAACTGAACTCGATTCTGTACCCGCGAGACAAAATGTCTGTCACCCACCGGTCTTTGACCTGTGACATCCAAATGACGGAAAAGCGGGAGAGCCTGCCCCCGACCGGAGATGCGGAGGGGGGGAGCTGGAAGTCATGAGGTAGCCGCTTTGGAAGCGGTTCCTCCATTTGCTTTCTTGGGGCGCGCGTGAGCCCGCCAGGAATCTGAGCTTCTTTGCGTCCTCTGAGTCCCTTTGGACGAGGAGAATTGTGTCTTGCCCGAACCTCGAAAGGACTGAAACCTCTGCTGCCACTTTTTCTGCTGAGGTTTGCTTGTTCTGGGCTGGGGTAAAGAAGAGTCTTTACCCTTGGACTGTTTAATGATGTCAGCCAATGGTTCGCCAAACAGTCTATCTCTAGATAAAGGCAGGCTGGTTAAACATTTTTTGGAACCAGCATCTGCTTTCCAGTCCTTTAACCACAAGGCTCTGCGCAAAACTACCGAATTGGCGGACGCCATTGAGGTGCGGCTGGTAGATTCTAGGACCGCATTGATAGCGTAAGACGCAAACGCGGACATCTGCGATGTAAGGGACGCCACTTGCGGCACCGCTGGATGTAAGATAGCATCCACTTTTGCTAAACCAGCTGAAATAGCTTGGAGTGCCCATACGGCTGCGAATGCTGGAGCAAACGACGCGCCGATAGCTTCATAGACAGATTTTAACCAGAGGTCCATCTGTCTGTCATTGGCATCCTTAAGTGAAGCGCCATCCTCCACTGCAACTATGGATCTAGCTGCAAGTTTGGAAATCGGGGGGTCAACTTTTGGACACTGGGTCCAGCGCTTGACCACATCAGGGGGGAAAGGAAAACGTGTATCCTTAGAACGTTTAGAGAAACGCCTTTCTGGATGAGCGTCGTGTTTCTGGATTGACTCTCTGAAGTCAGAGTGATCCAAGAAAGCACTTAATTTACGCTTGGGATAGAGGAAACGAAACTTCTCCTGCTCTGCAGCTGCCTCCTCTGCTGAAGGGGCTGGGGGAGAAATATCTAACAGTCTATTGATGGCTGAGATAAGATCGTTTACCATGGCGTCCCCATCCGGGGTATCCAGATTGAGAGGGGTTCCAGGATAAGACTCCTGATCACTCTCATCAGACGCATCACAGGGAGACTGATTGCGCTGAGACCCTGAGCAGTGTGATGACGTTGAGGGTCTTTCCCAGCGAGCTCGCTTAGGGTGGCTGGGGCTATCATCTGAGTCATAATACTCAGCCTGTGAAGCCGGGGACCCCCTTGTAGTCTGGATTAAATCCAACTGAGGGGGATTAGAGGACAGAGACCTCGCCGTGTCCATAGACTGAGCCCCAGGCATGGATTGCAAAGTTTCAAGGATTTTTGCCATAGTCACAGACATATTATCAGCAAAAGCTGCAAAGTCTGTCCCTGACACCGGGGCAGGACTTACAGGCGTCTCAGCCTGGGTCACTATCTCTCCTGACTCCGGCTGGCGAAGCAGCACCGGATCTGAGCATTGCACACAATGGGGGTCCTTGGAGCCTGCTGGTAGAGCAGCCCCACATGCAGCACACGCAGTGTACACAGCCCTAGCCTTGGCAGCCTTGCGTTTTGTGGATGACATGTTGCTGCCTCCTCAGAGCGATCTGGGTATACAGCCAGGAAGCGACCTCACAGTGCAAGCAATAAGGAAATATATATATGTCCAGTGACACAGTACACTAATACACACTGAGGCACTAGAGGGGCCAGCTGAAAAGCCGCTTACCGCCCGCTTAAGAGCGGGTGTGTGATCTCCAAAGCCCCCTAGTCCAGGTCTCCCAGAGCCTTGCGTCCTTCCTCCAGCCAGACATGCATGTAATGGCTGCCGGCGTCCTGAGAGAGGAGGGGGGGCGGGCCCTGGGCGTTCCTGACTAAGAGCGGGAAGCCTGCTTCCCTCTGTGCCTAGTGAGAGGGCTGGAGCATGTAAATCAGGCTCCAGCCCTCGTCGCTGCCGTGAAACAGCGTCTCTCCCCTACCCTGATTGACAGGGTGGGGGCGGGAACGAATCGGAGATGCCGGCGTCCTAGGCCGCAAAAGCCGGGGACTCGATTTATAAACGCCACCGCCGTAAAAGCGCGGTCGGCGTGTCCCCGGCGAACTAAAAGTCACAGCAGCGCCGCCGGTCCAGCGGGGGTCGGCGCTGCGTTCCCACAACACAGAAAAAAGTCCCCCAGTTAAACTGTAGGAACACTAGCTCTAGCGTTACGGTCCCCGGCGCACTACAACACCCAGCCAGCCCGGAGTGTGTCTGTGCCTGCCGGGGACACAGAGTACCTGTATGATGCAGGGCCATGTCCCTGATGGTACTCCTGCTCGGCATCCACCAGGTTCTATGGGTCTGTGGATGGAGCCCGGCGTCAGAGCTTTGAGGCCGGCAGGATCCCACTTCCACAGAGCCCTACAAGGGGATGTGGAAGGAAAACAGCATGTGGGGCTCCAGCCCCTGTACCAGCAATAGGTACCTCAACCTTACAACACCATCCACGGGTGAGAAGGGAGCATGCTGGGAGCCCTATATGGGCCCTCTTTTCTTCCATCCGAAATAGTCAGCAGCTACTGCTGACTAAAATCTGTGGAGCTATGCATGGAATGTCTGACCTCCTTCGCACAAAGCTTGAAAACTGGAGTACCCGTGATACCACGGGGGGGTATAGCCAGAAGGGGAGGGGCCTTGCACTTTTTAGTGTGGTGCTTTGTGTGGCCTCCGGAGGGCAGTAGCTATACCCCAATCGTCTGGGTCTCCCAATAGAGCGCTGAAGAAACACTGGCGCTCCTCAGCCTCACTGTCCGAGGAGAGGAGGAAGATGCAGGAAAACACTGGCGCTCCTCAGCCTCACTGTCCGAGGAGGAAGATGCAGGAAAACACTGGCGCTCCTCAGCCTCACTGTCCGAGGCGAGGAGGAAGATGCAGGAAAACACTGGCGCTCCTCAGCCTCACTGTCCGAGGAGGAAGATGCAGGAAAACACTGGCGCTCCTCAGCCTCACTGTCCGAGGCGAGGAGGAAGATGCAGGAAAACACTGGCGCTCCTCAGCCTCACTGTCCGAGGAGGAAGACGCAGGAAAACACTGGCGCTCCTCTGCCTCACTGTCCGAGGAGGAAGATGCAGGAACACACTGGCGCTCCTCTGCCTCACTGTCCGAGGAGGAAGATGCAGGAAAACACTGGCGCTCCTCAGCCTCACTGTCCGAGGAGGAAGATGCAGGAACACACTGGCGCTCCTCAGCCTCACTGTCCGAGGAGGAAGATGCAGGAAAACACCGGCGCTCCTCAGCCTCACTGTCCGAGGAGGAAGATGCAGGAAAACACTGGCGCTCCTCAGCCTCACTGTCCGAGGAGGAAGATGCAGGAAAACACTGGGGCTCCTCAGCCTCACTGTCCGAGGAGGAAGATGCAGGAACACACTGGCGCTCCTCAGCCTCACTGTCCGAGGAGGAAGATGCAGGAACACACTGGCGCTCCTCAGCCTCACTGTCCGAGGCGAGGAGGAAGATGCAGGAAAACACTGTCGCTCCTCTGCCTCACTGTCCGAGGAGGAAGATGCAGGAAAACACTGGCGCTCCTCAGCCGCGCTGTCCGAGGAGGAAGATGCAGGAAAACACTGGCGCTCCTCAGCCTCACTGTCCGAGGCGAGGAGGAAGATGCAGGAAAACACTGGCGCTCCTCAGCCTCACTGTCCGAGGAGGAAGATGCAGGAAAACACTGGCGCTCCTCAGCCTCACTGTCCGAGGAGGAAGATGCAGGAAAACACTGGGGCTCCTCAGCCTCACTGTCCGAGGAGGAAGACGCAGGAACACACTGGCACTCCTCTGCCTCACTGTCCGAGGAGAGGAGGAAGATGCAGGAAAACACTGGCGCTCCTCAGCCTCACTGTCCGAGGAGGAAGATGCAGGAAAACACTGGCGCTCCTCAGCCTCACTGTCCGAGGCGAGGAGGAAGATGCAGGAAAACACTGGCGCTCCTCAGCCTCACTGTCCGAGGAGGAAGATGCAGGAAAACACTGGGGCTCCTCAGCCTCACTGTCCGAGGAGGAAGATGCAGGAAAACACTGGCGCTCCTCAGCCTCACTGTCCGAGGAGGAAGATGCAGGAAAACACTGGCGCTCCTCGGCCTCGCTGTCCGAGAAGGAAGATGCAGGAAAACACTGGCGCTCCTCAGCCTCACTGTCCGAGGAGGAAGATGCAGGAAAACACCGGCGCTCCTCAGCCTCACTGTCCGAGGAGGAAGATGCAGGAAAACACTGGCGCTCCTCAGCCTCACTGTCCGAGGAGGAAGATGCAGGAAAACACTGGGGCTCCTCAGCCTCACTGTCCGAGGAGGAAGATGCAGGAACACACTGGCGCTCCTCAGCCTCACTGTCCGAGGAGGAAGATGCAGGAACACACTGGCGCTCCTCAGCCTCACTGTCCGAGGCGAGGAGGAAGATGCAGGAAAACACTGTCGCTCCTCTGCCTCACTGTCCGAGGAGGAAGATGCAGGAAAACACTGGCGCTCCTCAGCCGCGCTGTCCGAGGAGGAAGATGCAGGAAAACACTGGCGCTCCTCAGCCTCACTGTCCGAGGCGAGGAGGAAGATGCAGGAAAACACTGGCGCTCCTCAGCCTCACTGTCCGAGGAGGAAGATGCAGGAAAACACTGGCGCTCCTCAGCCTCACTGTCCGAGGAGGAAGATGCAGGAAAACACTGGGGCTCCTCAGCCTCGCTGTCCGAGGAGAGGAGGAAGATGCAGGAAAACACTGGCGCTCCTCAGCCTCACTGTCCGAGGAGGAAGATGCAGGAAAACACTGGCGCTCCTCAGCCTCACTGTCCGAGGCGAGGAGGAAGATGCAGGAAAACACTGGCGCTCCTCAGCCTCACTGTCCGAGGAGGAAGATGCAGGAAAACACTGGGGCTCCTCAGCCTCACTGTCCGAGGAGGAAGACGCAGGAACACACTGGCGCTCCTCTGCCTCACTGTCCGAGGAGAGGAGGAAGATGCAGGAAAACACTGGCGCTCCTCAGCCTCACTGTCCGAGGAGGAAGATGCAGGAAAACACTGGCGCTCCTCAGCCTCACTGTCCGAGGCGAGGAGGAAGATGCAGGAAAACACTGGCGCTCCTCAGCCTCACTGTCCGAGGAGGAAGATGCAGGAAAACACTGGGGCTCCTCAGCCTCACTGTCCGAGGAGGAAGATGCAGGAAAACACTGGCGCTCCTCAGCCTCACTGTCCGAGGAGGAAGATGCAGGAAAACACTGGCGCTCCTCGGCCTCGCTGTCCGAGAAGGAAGATGCAGGAAAACACTGGCGCTCCTCAGCCTCACTGTCCGAGGAGAGGAGGAAGATGCAGGAAAACACTGGCGCTCCTCAGCCTCACTGTCCGAGGAGGAAGATGCAGGAAAACACTGGCGCTCCTCAGCCTCGCTGTCCGAGGAGGAAGACGCAGGAAAACACTGGCGCTCCTCAGCCTCACTGTCCGAGGAGGAAGATGCAGGAACACACTGGTGCTCAACAGCCTCGCTGTCCGAGGAGGAAGATGCAGGAAAACACTGGCGCTCCTCAGCCTCACTGTCCGAGGAGGAAGATGCAGGAAAACACTGGCGCTCCTCAGCCTCACTGTCCGAGGAGGAAGATGCAGGAACACACTGGCGCTCCTCAGCCTCACTGTCCGAGGAGGAAGATGCAGGAAAACACTGGCGCTCCTCAGCCTCACTGTCCGAGGAGGAAGATGCAGGAAAACACTGGCGCTCCTCTGCCTCACTGTCCGAGGAGGAAGATGCAGGAACACACTGGCGCTCCTCAGCCTCACTGTCCGAGGAGGAAGATGCAGGAACACACTGGGGCTCCTCAGCCTCACTGTCCGAGGCGAGGAGGAAGATGCAGGAACACACTGGCGCTCCTCAGCCTCGCTGTCCGAGGAGGAAGATGCAGGAAAACACTGGCGCTCCTCTGCCTCACTGTCCGAGGAGGAAGATGCAGGAAAACACTGGCGCTCCTCAGCCTCGCTGTCCGAGGAGGAAGATGCAGGAAAACACTGGCGCTCCTCAGCCTCACTGTCCGAGGAGGAAGATGCAGGAACACACTGGCGCTCCTCAGCCTCACTGTCCGAGGAGGAAGATGCAGGAAAACACTGGCGCTCCTCAGCCTCACTGTCCGAGGCGAGGAGGAAGATGCAGGAACACACTGGCGCTCCTCAGCCTCACTGTCCGAGGAGGAAGATGCAGGAAAACACTGGCGCTCCTCAGCCTCACTGTCCGAGGAGGAAGATGCAGGAACACACTGGCGCTCCTCAGCCTCGCTGTCCGAGGAGGAAGATGCAGGAACACACTGGCGCTCCTCAGCCTCGCTGTCCGAGGAGGAAGATGCAGGAACACACTGGCGCTCCTCAGCCTCGCTGTCCGAGGAGGAAGATGCAGGAACACACTGGCGCTCCTCAGCCTCGCTGTCCGAGGAGGAAGATGCAGGAACACACTGGCGCTCCTCAGCCTCGCTGTCCGAGGAGGAAGATGCAGGAACACACTGGCGCTCCTCAGCCTCGCTGTCCGAGGAGGAAGATGCAGGAACACACTGGCGCTCCTCAGCCTCGCTGTCCGAGGAGGAAGATGCAGGAAAACACTGCCGCTCCTCAGCCTCACTGTCCGAGGAGGAAGATGCAGGAAAACACTGGCGCTCCTCAGCCTCACTGTCCGAGGAGGAAGATGCAGGAAAACACTGGGGCTCCTCAGCCTCACTGTCCGAGGAGGAAGATGCAGGAAAACACTGGCGCTCCTCAGCCTCGCTGTCCGAGGAGGAAGATGCAGGAAAACACTGGCGCTCCTCGGCCTCGCTGTCCGAGGAGGAAGATGCAGGAAAACACTGGCGCTCCTCAGCCTCGCTGTCCGAGGAGGAAGATGCAGGAAAACACTGCCGCTCCTCAGCCTCACTGTCCGAGGAGGAAGATGCAGGAAAACACTGGCGCTCCTCAGCCTCACTGTCCGAGGAGGAAGATGCAGGAAAACACTGGCGCTCCTCAGCCTCACTGTCCGAGGAGGAAGATGCAGGAAAACACTGGCGCTCTTCAGCCTCACTGTCCGAGGAGGAAGATGCAGGAAAACACTGGCGCTCCTCAGCCTCACTGTCCGAGGAGGAAGATGCAGGAAAACACTGGCGCTCCTCAGCCTCACTGTCCGAGGCGAGGAGGAAGATGCAGGAAAACACTGGCGCTCCTCAGCCTCACTGTCCGAGGCGAGGAGGAAGATGCAGGAACACACTGGCGCTCCTCAGCCTCACTGTCCGAGGAGGAAGATGCAGGAAAACACTGGCGCTCCTCAGCCTCACTGTCCGAGGAGGAAGATGCAGGAAAACACTGGTGCTCCTCAGCCTCGCTGTCCGAGGAGGAAGATGCAGGAACACACTGGGGCTCCTCAGCCTCACTGTCCGAGGAGGAAGACGCAGGAAAACACTGGGGCTCCTCAGCCTCGCTGTCCGAGGAGGAAGATGCAGGAACACACTGGGGCTCCTCAGCCTCACTGTCCGAGGAGGAAGATGCAGGAAAACACTGGGGCTCCTCAGCCTCACTGTCCGAGGAGGAAGATGCAGGAACACACTGGCGCTCCTCAGCCTCACTGTCCGAGGAGGAAGATGCAGGAACACACTGGCGCTCCTCAGCCTCACTGTCCCGAGGAGGAAGATGCAGGAAAACACTGGCGCTCCTCAGCCTCACTGTCGGAGGAGGAAGATGCAGGAACACACTGGCGCTCCTCAGCCTCACTGTCCGAGGAGGAAGATGCAGGAAAACACTGGGGCTCCTCAGCCTCACTGTCCGAGGAGGAAGATGCAGGAACACACTGGCGCTCCTCAGCCTCACTGTCGGAGGAGGAAGATGCAGGAACACACTGGCGCTCCTCAGCCTCACTGTCCGAGGAGGAAGATGCAGGAAAACACTGGCGCTCCTCAGCCTCACTGTCCGAGGAGGAAGATGCAGGAAAACACTGGCGCTCCTCAGCCTCACTGTCCAAGGAGGAAGACGCAGGAAAACACTGGGGCTCCTCAGCCTCACTGTCGGAGGAGGAAGATGCAGGAACACACTGGCGCTCCTCAGCCTCACTGTCCGAGGAGGAAGACGCAGGAAAACACTGGGGCTCCTCAGCCTCACTGTCCGAGGAGGAAGATGCAGGAAAACACTGGCGCTCCTCAGCCTCACTGTCCGAGGAGGAAGATGCAGGAAAACACTGGCGCTCCTCAGCCTCGCTGTCCGAGGAGGAAGATGCAGAGATGCAGGAAAACACTGGCGCTCCTCAGCCTCACTGTCCGAGGAGGAAGATGCAGGAAAACACTGGCGCTCCTCAGCCTCGCTGTCCGAGGAGGAAGATGCAGAGATGCAGGAAAACACTGGCGCTCCTCAGCCTCGCTGTCCGAGGAGGAAGATGCAGGAAAACACTGGCGCTCCTCAGCCTCGCTGTCCGAGGAGGAAGATGCAGGAAAACACTGGCGCTCCTCAGCCTCACTGTCCGAGGAGGAAGATGCAGGAAAACACTGGCGCTCCTCAGCCTCGCTGTCCGAGGAGGAAGATGCAGGAACACACTGGCGCTCCTCAGCCTCACTGTCCGAGGAGGAAGATGCAGGAAAACACTGGCGCTCCTCAGCCTCACTGTCCGAGGAGGAAGATGCAGGAAAACACTGGCGCTCCTCAGCCTCGCTGTCCGAGGAGGAAGATGCAGGAACACAGGAGTGTAATCAGGAGAAATGTAAGGTCACACACTTGGGCAGAGGAAATAAAATGTATAACTATGTACTCAATTATTAAACACTGGGTAAAACAATCACTGAAAAGACTGGGGGGTACGGGTGACGGCAAACAGCTTTACTGACCAGTGTCAGGCAGCGGCTACCATTAAAGGGAACCTGTCACCACTTGTGACCAGCTCGTCTGATTGCTGGATGTGGAGTCGGGAAGGAGTTTTCCTCTAATGTGGAGTTTATGGTCGGCCCCATGGGGTCTTCACCTCCTCCTGATCGACATGTTAGACTATGGGGTGAATTCAACCTTCAAGACTAGAAACCATGAACCATCTGTAACCTTCAGGAGCTTCAGGCCTCACTGCTGCCCTCACGAAGCTTCCCCTATAACAGTTATTAAACCCCTCATGTGGCACAGTGAGGTTTGGCCATGGTACCCCGAGTTACTAGATACAATGTGAATGCAAAAACACGGTTATGGATTCACTAGTTTTCTCCCAAAAAATGCAGGAAGAGTAAATCTATACATTCTATGTACCAAGAACTGGTGTGTGCGTCCTGTGCGGTGCAAGTGCCGGCGGGTTCACAGACGCAGCCGCCCTCCTGCCGCGGCAGCCCAGATCGGAGAACACTCTGATCCCGGCCCCAGCCACGTCACTGTGCACAAACTCAAGGGATCAAACCTCCCAGGGCCAAAGTCACATGAAACCAAATGAGAACTTTTAGGACTAAATGCAAAAAGCTTTGTGAGGTGAAGTCTGTAATTTTATCGTAGGTGACTGCACCTGTGACAGGAAAATAATCCAGAAAATCCCATTGTAGGATTTATAAATAATCTGCATTTTATTCCATGAACTATGTATTTTATCACCGACCGACCAGCAGGAGTTCTGCTCTCACAGTATTTTTCTCCTCCTCTGCGCTCATGATCTGGATTTATTGCCCCGGTGTGACCTCGTATAATAGACCCCTGTCCACACAATCACACTCCAGCCTCTCCACCATGGCCAACACCAAAGACCTGTCTAAGGACACCGGGGACAAAAGTGTAGACCTGCACATGGCTGGGATGAGCTGAAGGACAATAGGCAAGCAGCGTGGTGAGAAGGCAACAACTGTTGGCACAATTATTAGAAAATGGAAGAAACACAAGAACACTGTCAATCTAATTGGTCTGGGGCTTCATGCAAGATCTCTCCTCGTGGGGTGAGCAGAATTCTAAGAAAGGTCAGGAATCAGCCCAGAAGTACACAGCAGGACCTGGTCAATGACCCGAAGAGACCTGGGACCACAGTCTCTAAGATTACAATTAATAACATACTATGCAGTCATAGATTAAAATCCTGCAGGGCACAAGGTCCCCCTGCTCACACTAGCACATGTCCAGGCCCGAATGAAGTTCACCAGCGACCATATGGATAATCCAGAGGAATGGGAGAAGGTTATGTGGTCAGATGAGACCAAAATAGAATTGGAGGAAGAAGGATGGAGTACAACCTCAAGATCACCGTCCCACATGCAGCATGGGGTGGAAACATCATACTTTGGGGGAGCTTTTCTGCAAAGGGGACAGGACAACTGCACTGTATTGAATGGAGTATAGGTGGGGTCACGTATCGCAAGATTTTGGCCAACAACCGCCTTCCCTCAAAAAGAAAGGTCTGAGAAAGTGACATACGAAACACGCGTGGGAGTGTGAGGTACGCTGATGTGAAGGAAGACCCCGCATTTATCGGTATGAATAACCTTTCATGTTTGTTTACTACACAACTGCTTAGAGTATGTGCACACGGTCAGGACCTGCTGAGTGCTGGACATAGTGGGTCCTGACCTGCAGGAGACTGTGCCCACGATCAGGACCTGCTGCGTCCTGGACATAGCGGGTCCTGACCTGCAGGAGACTGTGCCCACGATCAGGACCTGCTGCGTCCTGGACATAGCGAGTCCTGACCTGCAGGAGACTGTGCCCACGATCAGGACCTGCTGCGTCCTGGACATAGCGGGTCCTGACCTGCAGGAGACTGTGCCCACGATCAGGACCTGCTGCGTGCTGGACATAGCGGGTCCTGACCTGCAGGAGACTGTGCCCACGATCAGAACCTGCTGCGTCCAGGACACAGCGGGTCCTGACCTGCAGGAGACTGTGCCCACGATCAGCACCTGCTGCGTCCAGGACACAGCGGGTCCTGACCTGCAGGAGACTGTGCCCACGATCAGGACCTGCTGCGTCCAGGACACAGCGGGTCCTGACCTGCAGGAGACTGCAGCTAACTGTGCCCATAATCAGGACCTGCTGCGTCCTGGACATAGCGGGTCCTGACCTGCAGGAGACTGTGCACACGATCAGGACCTGCTGCGTGCTGGACATAGCGGGTCCTGACCTGCAGGAGACTGTGCCCACGATCAGGACCTGCTGCGTCCTGGACATAGCGGGTCCTGACCTGCAGGAGACTGTGCCCACGATCAGGACCTGCTGCGTCCTGGACATAGCGGGTCCTGACCTGCAGGAGACTGTGCCCACGATCAGGACCTGCTGCGTGCTGGACATAGCGGGTCCTGACCTGCAGGAGACTGTGCCCACGATCAGGACCTGCTGCGTGCTGGACATAGCGGGTCCTGACCTGGAGGAGACTGTGCCCACGATCAGGACCTGCTGCGTCCTGGACATAGCAGGTCCTGACCTGCAGGAGACTGGGCCCACGATCAGGACCTGCTGCGTGCTGGACATAGCGGGTCCTGACATGCAGGAGACTGGGCCCACGATCAGGACCTGCTGCGTGCTGGACATAGCGGGTCCTGACCTGCAGGAGACTGTGCCCACGATCAGGACCTGCTGCGTGCTGGACATAGCGGGTCCTGACCTGGAGGAGACTGTGCCCACGATCAGGACCTGCTGCGTCCTGGACATAGCAGGTCCTGACCTGCAGGAGACTGGGCCCACGATCAGGACCTGCTGCGTGCTGGACATAGCGGGTCCTGACATGCAGGAGACTGGGCCCACGATCAGGACCTGCTGCGTGCTGGACATAGCGGGTCCTGACCTGCAGGAGACTGTGCCCACGATCAGGACCTGCTGCGGCCTGGACATAGCGGGTCCTGACCTGGAGGAGACTGTGCCCACGATCAGGACCTGCTGCGTCCTGGACATAGCAGGTCCTGACCTGCAGGAGACTGGGCCCACGATCAGGACCTGCTGCGTGCTGGACATAGCGGGTCCTGACCTGCAGGAGACTGTGCCCACGATCAGGACCTGCTGCGTCCTGGACATAGCGGGTCCTGACCTGCAGGAGACTGTGCACACGATCAGGACCTGCTGCGTGCTGGACATAGCGGGTCCTGACCTGCAGGAGACTGTGCCCACGATCAGGACCTGCTGCGTGCTGGACATAGCGGGTCCTGACCTGCAGGAGACTGTGCCCACGATCAGGACCTGCTGCGTCCTGGACATAGCGGGTCCTGACCTGGAGGAGACTGTGCCCACGATCAGGACCTGCTGCGTCCTGGACATAGCAGGTCCTGACCTGCAGGAGACTGGGCCCACGATCAGGACCTGCTGCATCCTGGACATAGCGGGTCCTGACCTGCAGGAGACTGTGCCCACGATCAGGACCTGCTGCGTGCTGGACATAGCGGGTCCTGACATGCAGGAGACTGTGCCCACGATCAGGACCTGCTGCATCCTGGACATAGCGGGTCCTGACCTGCAGGAGACTGTGCCCACGATCAGGACCTGCTGCGTGCTGGACATAGCGGGTCCTGACCTGCAGGAGACTGTGCCCACGATCAGGACCTGCTGCGTGCTGGACATAGCGGGTCCTGACCTGCAGGAGACTGTGCCCACGATCAGGACCTGCTGCGTGCTGGACATAGCGGGTCCTGACCTGCAGGAGACTGTGCCCACGATCAGGGTTCTGTGCGCTGCGGTCTCTGTCATCTGTTCTCCCTGTGGAGGACGCATGCGACTCTGCAGCAAACACTTGGTACCTAAAGTCGCACGGCAGGTCAGTGTTTGCTGCGGAAAAGACAAGCACAGTGTGCCCAGGATTTCCATCCACGGGGCTCGTACTGTACAACCAAGTACTTTGGATACCCCGAAAACACTCTGCATCTAAAGCGCTGCATCTGATCGTGGCACACAGCCTTAGAGGAGGGTCGTCACCAACCAGGAGGTAGGCCTGGCACACCCAGCAGAGAAGTGCTTCAGCTGCGCTGTCAAGTGGGGTGAAGCGCACCCCTGTGTATAAATCATCCCTTGAGATTTCTATGGCAGAGGTGTGATATTGGTGGCCGCCCGGGCCGGAGCAATACGTGACCTGGGACAGCGGCCGAGGGCCAATATCTATGGATTGAAATCATCACTTTATATGGGCTACTGTAATACACTTAGGTGACTTACCGGTAGCCAGTTTTTCCAGAACCCATGACAGCACCCATATAATCCCATGGTGCTGTCATGGGTGAGGGGAAAAAACTGGCAAAAGTGCGTAACAGTCACATACGGCGAGTCATTATGATGGTCCAATAGACTGTGCTTACATAGATCTGGAGAGATTTAAAGGGACAGTACAATATAAATTCTACTTCACATCCGCGCCTCATTCTGCTTCTTGTTGCTCCCAGTAACAATTGTGCTTCAGAGAATTTCTGAGCTAAAAGTGAACGTTCATCCAACAAATCGATCACATCATGGCCCTGGCTAGCGAGAAGGAAACACGCGGGGTCTGTCCTATCAAGTCCTTATAAAACGCAGCATAATCATCTACAAAGCACAGTGCGCTGTGCGGAGAATAATCTGTCACCGGTGGAGCACTATAATATATATATATACTGTATACACACATATATACACTGCATAGCGAGGAGACAGACATCTACTCCCATCATCCACTGAGCAGACCCCAACAAGGAACAACCCCCATCATCCACTGAGCAGACCCCAACAAGGAACAACCCCCATCATCCACTGAGCAGACCCCCAACAAGGAACAACCCCCATCATCCACTGAGCAGACCCCCAACAAGGAACAACCCCCATCATCCACTGAGCAGACCCCCAACAAGGAACAACCCCCATCATCCACTGAGCAGACCCCCAACAAGGAACAACCCCCATCATCCACTGAGCAGACCCCCAACAAGGAACAACCCCCATCATCCACTGAGCAGACCCCCAACAAGGAACAACCCCCATCATCCACTGAGCAGACCCCCAACAAGGAACAACCCCCATCATCCACTGAGCAGACCCCAACAAGGAACAACCCCCATCATCCACTGAGCAGACCCCCAACAAGGAACAACCCCCATCATCCACTGAGCAGACCCCAACAAGGAACAACCCCCATCATCCACTGAGCAGACCCCAACAAGGAACAACCCCCATCATCCACTGAGCAGACCCCCAACAAGGAACAACCCCCATCATCCACTGAGCAGACCCCCAACAAGGAACAACCCCCATCATCCACTGAGCAGACCCCCAACAAGGAACAACCCCCATCATCCACTGAGCAGACCCCCAACAAGGAACAACCCCCATCATCCACTGAGCAGACCCCCAACAAGGAACAACCCCCATCATCCACTGAGCAGACCCCCAACAAGGAACAACCCCCATCATCCACTGAGCAGACCCCCAACAAGGAACAACCCCCATCATCCACTGAGCAGACCCCCAACAAGGAACAACCCCCATCATCCACTGAGCAGACCCCCAACAAGGAACAACCCCCATCATCCACTGAGCAGACCCCAACAAGGAACAACCCCCATCATCCACTGAGCAGACCCCAACAAGGAACAACCTCCATCATCCACTGAGCAGACCCCAACAAGGAACAACCCCCATCATCCACTGAGCAGACCCCCAACAAGGAACAACCCCCATCATCCACTGAGCAGACCCCCAACAAGGAACAACCCCCATCATCCACTGAGCAGACCCCCAACAAGGAACAACCCCCATCATCCACTGAGCAGACCCCCAACAAGGAACAACCTCCATCATCCACTGAGCAGACCCCCAACAAGGAACAACCCCCATCATCCACCCCAACAAGGAACAACCCCCATCATCCACTGAGCAGACCCCCAACAAGGAACAACCCCCATCATCCACTGAGCAGACCCCCAACAAGGAACAACCCCCATCATCCACTGAGCAGACCCCCAACAAGGAACAACCCCCATCATCCACTGAGCAGACCCCAACAAGGAACAACCCCCATCATCCACTGAGCAGACCCCAACAAGGAACAACCTCCATCATCCACTGAGCAGACCCCAACAAGGAACAACCCCCATCATCCACTGAGCAGACCCCCAACAAGGAACAACCCCCATCATCCACTGAGCAGACCCCCAACAAGGAACAACCCCCATCATCCACTGAGCAGACCCCCAACAAGGAACAACCTCCATCATCCACCCCAACAAGGAACAACCCCCATCATCCACTGAGCAGACCCCCAACAAGGAACAACCCCCATCATCCACCCCAACAAGGAACAACCCCCATCATCCACTGAGCAGACCCCCAACAAGGAACAACCCCCATCATCCACCCCAACAAGGAACAACCCCCATCATCCACTGAGCAGACCCCCAACAAGGAACAACCCCCATCATCCACTGAGCAGACCCCCAACAAGGAACAACCCCCATCATCCACTGAGCAGACCCCCAACAAGGAACAACCCCCATCATCCACTGAGCAGACCCCAACAAGGAACAACCCCCATCATCCACTGAGCAGACCCCAACAAGGAACAACCTCCATCATCCACTGAGCAGACCCCAACAAGGAACAACCCCCATCATCCACTGAGCAGACCCCCAACAAGGAACAACCCCCATCATCCACTGAGCAGACCCCCAACAAGGAACAACCCCCATCATCCACTGAGCAGACCCCCAACAAGGAACAACCTCCATCATCCACTGAGCAGACCCCCAACAAGGAACAACCCCCATCATCCACCCCAACAAGGAACAACCCCCATCATCCACCCCAACAAGGAACAACCCCCATCATCCACTGAGCAGACCCCAACAAGGAACAACCCCCATCATCCACTGAGCAGACCCCCAACAAGGAACAACCCCCATCATCCACTGAGCAGACCCCCAACAAGGAACAACCCCCATCATCCACTGAGCAGACCCCCAACAAGGAACAACCCCCATCATCCACTGAGCAGACCCCCAACAAGGAACAACCCCCATCATCCACTGAGCAGACCCCAACAAGGAACAACCCCCATCATCCACTGAGCAGACCCCCAACAAGGAACAACCCCCATCATCCATCCTGTACGCTGACCTCACAGATTCCCCGGAAGGATAACCCCCATCTTCTCCAGTCTCTGGACGCCACAAAAGTGACACTGAGCGGCCGAGCGCGAGACAAAGTCCAGGGAGATGTGGAGAGGTCACAGTCCAGACGTGACTCGCACACCGCAGGTGCTGCCATCCCCGAGCCTCATGGCTGACAACAAGCGCCTATGTCCCCGGGACTACAGCGCCCCCCACAGGAAGGGACAGATGATGGGTGGGATCCAGCTCCTTACCACACGGCCCGATCCTCCGCTCTCCAGAAGAGAAGCCCACCGCTCATCTACAAGACACAAACATGACCCAGTATAATGGAGAGTCTGCACCGCGAGACCACCCCGAGACCACCCAACCCCAGCCACTAACCCCCCCAATATCCCCCATATACACACACACCGGCCCCCGACGTGTCCCCCGATCTCCACACACACACCGGCCCCCGACGTGTCCCCCGGTCTCCACACACACACCGGCCCCCGACGTGTCCCCCGATCTCCACACACACACCGGCCCCCGACGTGTTCCCCGATCTCCACACACACACCGGCCCCCGACGTGTCCCCCGATCTCCACACACACACCGGCCCCCGACGTGTTCCCCGATCTCCACACGCACACACATCAGGCCCTAATGTGAGCAGGGGAAAGGCAGAAGATACAGCAGCAGGCAGGAGGGCAGATACAGCAGAAGATACAGCAGGGGCAGGAGGGCAGATACAGCAGGGGCAGGAGGGAAGATGCAGCAGAAGATGCAGCAGAAGATGCAGCAGAAGATGCAGCAGAAGATGCAGCAGAAGATGCAGCAGAAGATGCAGCAGAAGATGCAGCAGAAGATGCAGCAGAAGATGCAGCAGAAGATGCAGCAGAAGATGCAGCAGAAGATGCAGCAGGGGCAGGAGGGCAGATGCAGCAGGGGCAGGAGGGCAGATGGAGCAGGGGCAGGAGGGCAGATGCAGCAGGGGCAGGAGGGCAGATGCAGCAGGGGCAGGAGGGCAGATGCAGCAGGGGCAGGAGGGCAGATGCAGCAGGGGCAGGAGGGCAGATGCAGCAGGGGCAGGAGGGCAGATGCAGCAGGGGCAGGAGGGCAGATGCAGCAGGGGCAGGAGGGCAGATGCAGCAGGGGCAGGAGGGCAGATGCAGGGGCAGGAGGGCAGATGCAGGGGCAGGAGGGCAGATGCAGGGGCAGGAGGGCAGATGCAGGGGCAGGAGGGCAGATGCAGGGGCAGGAGGGCAGATGCAGGGGCAGGAGGGCAGATGCAGGGGCAGGAGGGCAGATGCAGGGGCAGGAGGGCAGATGCAGGGGCAGGAGGGCAGGGGCAGGGGCAGGAGGGCAGGGGCAGGAGGGCAGGAGGGCAGATGCAGGGGCAGGAGGGCAGATGCAGGGGCAGGAGGGCAGATGCAGGGGCAGGAGGGCAGATGCAGGGGCAGGAGGGCAGATGCAGGGGCAGGAGGGCAGGGGCAGGAGGGCAGATGCAGGGGCAGGAGGGCAGATGCAGAGGCAGGAGGGCAGATGCAGGGGCAGGAGGGCAGGAGGGCAGATGCAGCAGAAGATACAGCAGGGGCAGGAGGGCAGATGCAGGGGCAGGAGGGCAGATACAGCAGAAGATACAGCAGGGGCAAGAGGGCAGATACAGCAGAAGATACAGCAGGGGCAAGAGGGCAGATACAGCAGAAGATACAGCAGGGGCAAGAGGGCAGATACAGCAGATAGATACAGCAGGGGGCAGATAGATACAGCAGGGGGCAGATAGATACAGCAGGGGGCAGATAGATACAGCAGGGGGCAGATAGATACAGCAGGGGGCAGATAGATACAGCAGGGGGCAGATAGATACAGCAGGGGGCAGATAGATACAGCAGGGGGCAGATAGATACAGCAGGGGGCAGATAGATACAGCAGGGGGCAGATAGATACAGCAGGGGGGCAGATAGATACAGCAGGGGGGCAGATAGATACAGCAGGGGGGCAGATAGATACAGCAGGGGGGCAGATAGATACAGCAGGGGGCAGATAGATACAGCAGGGGGGCAGATAGATACAGCAGGGGGGCAGATAGATACAGCAGGGGGGCAGATAGATACAGCAGGGGGGCAGATAGATACAGCAGGGGGGCAGATAGATACAGCAGGGGGGCAGATAGATACAGCAGGGGGCAGATAGATACAGCAGGGGGCAGATATACAGCAGGGGGCAGATATACAGCAGGGGGCAGATATACAGCAGGGGGCAGATATACAGCAGGGGGCAGATATACAGCAGGGGGCAGATATACAGCAGGGGGCAGATATACAGCAGGGGGCAGATATACAGCAGGGGGCAGATATACAGCAGGGGGCAGATATACAGCAGGGGGCAGATAGATACAGCAGGGGGCAGATAGATACAGCAGGGGGCAGATAGATACAGCAGGGGGCAGATAGATACAGCAGGGGGCAGATAGATACAGCAGGGGGCAGATAGATACAGCAGGGGGCAGATAGATACAGCAGGGGGCAGATAGATACAGCAGGGGGCAGATAGATACAGCAGGGGGCAGATAGATACAGCAGGGGGCAGATAGATACAGCAGGGGGCAGATAGATACAGCAGGGGGCAGATAGATACAGCAGGGGGCAGATAGATACAGCAGGGGGCAGATAGATACAGCAGGGGGCAGATAGATACAGCAGGGGGCAGATAGATACAGCAGGGGGCAGATAGATACAGCAGGGGGCAGATAGATACAGCAGGGGGCAGATAGATACAGCAGGGGGCAGATAGATACAGCAGGGGGCAGATAGATACAGCAGGGGGCAGATAGATACAGCAGGGGGCAGATAGATACAGCAGGGGGCAGATAGATACAGCAGGGGGCAGATAGATACAGCAGGGGGCAGATAGATACAGCAGGGGGCAGATAGATACAGCAGGGGGCAGATAGATACAGCAGGGGGCAGATAGATACAGCAGGGGGCAGATAGATACAGCAGGGGGCAGATAGATACAGCAGGGGGCAGATAGATACAGCAGGGGGCAGATAGATACAGCAGGGGGCAGATAGATACAGCAGGGGGCAGATAGATACAGCAGGGGGCAGATAGATACAGCAGGGGGCAGATAGATACAGCAGGGGGCAGATAGATACAGCAGGGGGCAGATAGATACAGCAGGGGGCAGATAGATACAGCAGGGGGCAGATAGATACAGCAGGGGGCAGATAGATACAGCAGGGGGCAGATAGATACAGCAGGGGGCAGATAGATACAGCAGGGGGCAGATAGATACAGCAGGGGGCAGATAGATACAGCAGGGGGCAGATAGATACAGCAGGGGGCAGATAGATACAGCAGGGGGCAGATAGATACAGCAGGGGGCAGATAGATACAGCAGGGGGCAGATAGATACAGCAGGGGGCAGATAGATACAGCAGGGGGCAGATAGATACAGCAGGGGGCAGATAGATACAGCAGGGGGCAGATAGATACAGCAGGGGGCAGATAGATACAGCAGGGGGCAGATAGATACAGCAGGGGGCAGATAGATACAGCAGGGGGCAGATAGATACAGCAGGGGGCAGATAGATACAGCAGGGGGCAGATAGATACAGCAGGGGGCAGATAGATACAGCAGGGGGCAGATAGATACAGCAGGGGGCAGATAGATACAGCAGGGGGCAGATAGATACAGCAGGGGGCAGATAGATACAGCAGGGGGCAGATAGATACAGCAGGGGGCAGATAGATACAGCAGGGGGCAGATAGATACAGCAGGGGGCAGATAGATACAGCAGGGGGCAGATAGATACAGCAGGGGGCAGATAGATACAGCAGGGGGCAGATAGATACAGCAGGGGGCAGATAGATACAGCAGGGGGCAGATAGATACAGCAGGGGGCAGATAGATACAGCAGGGGGCAGATAGATACAGCAGGGGGCAGATAGATACAGCAGGGGGCAGATAGATACAGCAGGGGGCAGATAGATACAGCAGGGGGCAGATAGATACAGCAGGGGGCAGATAGATACAGCAGGGGGCAGATAGATACAGCAGGGGGCAGATAGATACAGCAGGGGGCAGATAGATACAGCAGGGGGCAGATAGATACAGCAGGGGGCAGATAGATACAGCAGGGGGCAGGCAGATACAGCAGGGGGGCAGATACAGCAGGGGGGCAGATACAGCAGGGGGGCAGATACAGCAGGGGGGCAGATAGATACAGCAGGGGGCAGATAGATACAGCAGGGGGCAGATAGATACAGCAGGGGGCAGATAGATACAGCAGGGGGCAGATAGATACAGCAGGGGGGCAGATAGATACAGCAGGGGGGCAGATAGATACAGCAGGGGGGCAGATAGATACAGCAGGGGGCAGATAGATACAGCAGGGGGCAGATAGATACAGCAGGGGGCAGATAGATACAGCAGGGGGCAGATAGATACAGCAGGGGGCAGATAGATACAGCAGGGGGCAGATAGATACAGCAGGGGGCAGATATACAGCAGGGGGCAGATATACAGCAGGGGGCAGATATACAGCAGGGGGCAGATATACAGCAGGGGGCAGATATACAGCAGGGGGCAGATATACAGCAGGGGGCAGATATACAGCAGGGGGCAGATATACAGCAGGGGGCAGATACAGCAGGGGGCAGATACAGCAGGGGGGCAGATAGATACAGCAGGGGGCAGATATACAGCAGGGGGCAGATATACAGCAGGGGGCAGATATACAGCAGGGGGCAGATATACAGCAGGGGGCAGATATACAGCAGGGGGCAGATATACAGCAGGGGGCAGATATACAGCAGGGGGCAGATATACAGCAGGGGGCAGATATACAGCAGGGGGCAGATATACAGCAGGGGGCAGATATACAGCAGGGGGCAGATATACAGCAGGGGGCAGATATACAGCAGGGGGCAGATATACAGCAGGGGGCAGATATACAGCAGGGGGCAGATATACAGCAGGGGGCAGATATACAGCAGGGGGCAGATAGATACAGCAGGGGGCAGATATACAGCAGGGGGCAGATATACAGCAGGGGGCAGATATACAGCAGGGGGCAGATATACAGCAGGGGGCAGATATACAGCAGGGGGCAGATATACAGCAGGGGGCAGATATACAGCAGGGGGCAGATATACAGCAGGGGGCAGATATACAGCAGGGGGAAGATATACAGCAGGGGGCAGATATACAGCAGGGGGCAGATATACAGCAGGGGGCAGATATACAGCAGGGGGCAGAGATACAGCAGGGGGCAGATAGATACAGCAGGGGGCAGATATACAGCAGGGGGCAGATATACAGCAGGGGGCAGATATACAGCAGGGGGCAGATATACAGCAGGGGGCAGATATACAGCAGGGGGCAGATATACAGCAGGGGGCAGATATACAGCAGGGGGCAGATATACAGCAGGGGGCAGATATACAGCAGGGGGAAGATATACAGCAGGGGGAAGATATACAGCAGGGGGCAGATATACAGCAGGGGGCAGATATACAGCAGGGGGCAGATATACAGCAGGGGGCAGATATACAGCAGGGGGCAGATATACAGCAGGGGGCAGAGATACAGCAGGGGGCAGAGATACAGCAGGGGGCAGAGATACAGCAGGGGGCAGAGATACAGCAGGGGGCAGCTATACAGCAGGGGGCAGATACAGCAGGGGGCAGATATACAGCAGGGGGCAGATATACAGCAGGGGGCAGGCATCCTCCCTCCTGTCACACGTCTCTATAGCGCCCTCTCCCTCACCTCACAGGCGGCCTCCCTTCTCCTCCTCTCACCTGCTGGCAGCCATGTTTCCGCGATGCACGCCGGGTAATCCTCCGGAATCCCCACGTTCACGTGTGACGTCACATGCCACTTTTCTGTACGTCAATTCCTAGTGAAGGCCGCCATCTTCTCGGAGACCTCAGCTTCAGTCATCAGACACCGAACTTCAACAAGATGGCGCTGATTCTTAGACACTCACCTGAGAGAACGGGCGGCCTCTACCAGAGACCCGCAGCTCCGAGCCCGGTATAGAAGAAGACATCCCGGTATTAGCACCGAGCCGGTACAGGACGGTATCCACCGGAAGGGAGGCCTGCCGACCAATCACCGTGCCGCTTCTATACACTCAGCTGCTGCGGTGAAGTGAAAGAAGGCCTGTGATTGGCGGCCGGGCGTGAGGGGCTCCTGCGATCGCTGATTCGCGGCTTTCCAGATTGTGTGGCCTGAAAAGTCAGAGATAACGGGAATCCAACAACAGTCCGCATAACGACATCTGAGAGGAAATCTGAGAGGAAAATGCCTGGAGGCCTGTGAGAGGATGAGTGCGGCCGATCTGCGAAACAAGAAATCCCAGGACACGACGACATCAGGAGCCAGAAAGTGTCACCCAATGACCCGACAGGCCGGACAGCACCAGAAAATCTCCAAAAATGTCACCCAATGACCCGACAGGCCGGACAGCACCAGAAAATCTCCAAAAATGTCACCCAATGACCCAACAGGCCGGACGGCCCCAGAAAATCTCCAAAAATGTCACCCGATGACCCGACAGGCCGGACGGCCCCAGAAAATCTCCAAAAATGTCACCCAATGACCCGACAGGCCGGACAGCACCAGAAAATCTCCAAAAATATCACCCAATGACCCGACAGGCCGGACAGCACCAGAAAATCTCCAAAAATGTCACCCAATGACCCGACAGGCTGGACGGCACCAGAAAATCTCCAAAAATGTCACCCAATGACCCGACAGGCCGGACAGCACCAGAAAATCTCCAAAAATGTCACCCAATGACCCGACAGGCCGGACGGCCCCAGAAAATCTCCAAAAATGTCACCCAATGACCCGACAGGCCGGACAGCACCAGAAAATCTCCAAAAATGTCACCCAATGACCCGACAGGCCAGACGGCACCAGAAAATCTCCAAAAATGTCACCCAATGACCCGACAGGCCGGACAGCACCAGAAAATCTCCAAAAATGTCACCCAATGACCCGACAGGCCGGACGGCCCCAGAAAATCTCCAAAAATGTCACCCAATGACCCGACAGGCCGGACGGCCCCAGAAAATCTCCAAAAATGTCACCCAATGACCCGACAGGACGGACAGCGCCAGAAAATCTCCAAAAATGTCACCCAATGACCCGACAGGCCGGACGGCCCCAGAAAATCTCCAAAAATGTCACCCAATGACCCGACAGGCCGGACGGCCCCAGAAAATCTCCAAAAATGTCACCCAATGACCCGACAGGCCGGACGGCCCCAGAAAATCTCCAAAAATGTCACCCAATGACCCGACAGGCCGGACGGCCCCAGAAAATCTCCAAAAATGTCACCCAATGACCTGACAGGACGGACAGCGCCAGAAACTCTCCAAAAATATCACCCAATGACCCGACAGGCCGGACGGCCCCAGAAAATCTCCAAAAATATCACCCAATGACCCGACAGGACGGACGGCCCCAGAAAATCTCCAAAAATGTCACCCAATGACCCGACAGGCCGGACAGCACCAGAAAATCTCCAAAAATGTCACCCAATGACCCGACAGGCCGGACAGCACCAGAAAATCTCCAAAAATGTCACCCAATGACCCGACAGGACGGACAGCGCCAGAAACTCTCCAAAAATATCACCCAATGACCCGACAGGACGGACAGCGCCAGAAACTCTCCAAAAATATCACCCAATGACCCGACAGGCCGGACGGCCCCAGAAAATCTCCAAAAATGTCACCCAATGACCCGACAGGCCGGACAGCCCCAGAAAATCTCCAAAAATGTCACCCAATGACCCGACAGGCCGGACGGCACCAGAAAATCTCCAAAAATGTCACCCAAGGACCCGACAGGCCGGACGGCACCAGAAAATCTCCAAAAATGTCACCCAATGACCCGACAGGCCGGACGGCCCCAGAAAATCTCCAAAAATGTCACCCAATGACCCGACAGGCCGGACGGCACCAGAAAATCTCCAAAAATGTCACCCAAGGACCCGACAGGCCGGACGGCCCCAGAAAATCTCCAAAAATGTCACCCAATGACCCGACAGGCCGGACGGCACCAGAAAATCTCCAAAAATGTCACCCAATGACCCGACAGGACGGACAGCACCAGAAAATCTCCAATAATGTCACCCGATGACCCGACAGGACGGACGGCCCCAGAAAATCTCCAAAAATGTCACCCAATGACCCGACAGGCCGGACGGCACCAGAAAATCTCCAAAAATGTCACCCAATGACCCGACAGGCCGGACGGCACCAGAAAATCTCCAATAATGTCACCCGATGACCCGACAGGCCGGACGGCACCAGAAAATCCCCAATAATGTCACCCGATGACCCGACAGGCCGGACGGCACCAGAAAATCTCCAAAAATGTCACCCAATGACCCGACAGGCCGGACGGCACCAGAAAATCTCCAAAAATGTCACCCAATGACCCGACAGGCCGGACGGCACCAGAAAATCTCCAAAAATGTCACCCAATGACCCGACAGGCCGGACGGCACCAGAAACTCTCCAAAAATGTCACCCAATGACCCGACAGGCCGGACGGCACCAGAAACTCTCCAAAAATGTCACCCAAGGACCCGACAGGCCGGACGGCATCAGAAACTCTCCAAAAATGTCACCCAAGGACCCGACAGAACGGACGGCACCAGAAAATCTTCAAAAATGTCACCCAATGACCCGACAGAACGGACGGCACCAGAAAATCTCCAAAAATGTCACCCAATGACCCGACAGGACGGACAGCACCAGAAAATCTCCAAAACTGTCACCCAATGACCCGGCAGGACGGACGGCCCCAGAAAATCTACAAAAATGTCACCCAATCACCCGACAGGACGGACGGCCCCAAAAAATCTCCAAAAATGTCACCCAATGACCCGACAGGACGGACGGCACCAGAAAATCTCCAAAAATGTCACCCAATGACCCGACAGGACGGACGGCACCAGAAAATCTCCAAAACTGTCACCCAATGACCCGACAGGACGGACGGCACCAGAAAATCTCCAAAACTGTCACCCAATGACCCGACAGGACGGACGGCCCCAGAAAATCTCCAAAAATGTCACCCAATGACCCGACAGGACGGACGGCACCAGAAAATCTCCAAAAATGTCACCCAATGACCCGACAGGACGGACGGCACCAGAAAATCTCCAAAACTGTTACCCAATGACCCGACAGGACGGACGGCACCAGAAAATCTCCAAAACTGTCACCCAATGACCCGACAGGACGGACGGCACCAGAAAATCTCCAAAACTGTCACCCAATGACCCGACAGGACGGACGGCACCAGAAAATCTCCAAAACTGTCACCCAATGACCCGACAGGACGGACGGCACCAGAAAATCTCCAAAACTGTCACCCAATGACCCGACAGGACGGACGGCACCAGAAAATCTCCAAAAATGTCACCCAATGACCCGACAGGACGGACGGCACCAGAAAATCTCCAAAAATGTCACCCAATGACCCGACAGGACGGACGGCACCAGAAAATCTCCAATAATGTCACCCAATGACCCGACAGGATGGACGGCACTAGAAAATCTCCAAAAATGTCACCCAATGACCCGACAGGACGGACGGCACCAGAAAATCTCCAAAAATGTCACCCAATGACCCGACAGGACGGACGGCACCAGAAAATCTCCAAAAATGTCACCCAATGACCCGACAGGACGGACGGCCCCAGAAAATCTCCAAAAATGTCACCCAACGACCCGACAGGACGGATGGTGCCGTCTCAAAATTACTACAGTGGACAAATCCCTAGTCCAGACGGCAGACACCCCGAGTACTGCAGGAATATATGCAGAGTTAGGCTGCTTTCACACATCCGGTTTTCGCCGTCAGGCACCATCCGGAAAATTGCGGACAAAACTGATCTGGCGCCTGTTGTGGCCGGATCAGATTTTTTCCACGTAGACTTATTAGCGCTGGATTGTGCCGAATGACGTCGCGTTTCATTCGGCGAAGGGCTGGATTCGGCGAAATCTGCTGGGTCGGCTGCTGGAATGGACGCACGCTGGGATGTTTTTTGTCTCCAGGAAAAAAACGCGCTGGTTCCGGCGCGGTGCGGCATGTTGGATAATAAAAGCCTATGGGCAACAGATCCTTCAGAATGCGGCAAAAAAAGCATTCCAGTGACGGATCCATATTTTTAATCTGAGCATGCTCAGTTGAGATGTAAATTCATTTCTGGCCTCTCTCTGTCTCTCTCTCGGTCGATGTCTGTCTCTCTCTTTCTGTCGGTCAGTCTCTCCCTCTCACCCCCTGTCTCATACTCACCGGCGCGGCGCTACACAGCTGTCACACTGCTCCGGCGGCTTCTCCTGCTTTTGAAAATGTCTGCTCATTATTCCATCTCGTATTCCCTGCTTCCCCTGCCCACCAGCGCCTATGATAAGTTGCAGTCAGACGAGCCCCCACGCCTGAGTGAACCAATCACAGCAGCCGGTGGGTAGGTCTATATCTTGCAGTAAAATTAATCATTATAAAAAAACGGCGTGTGGTCCCCTCCCAATTTTGATACCAGCCAAAGCAAAGCCACACGGCTGATGGCTGGTATTCTCAGGATGGGAAGCCCCACGTTATGGGGAGCCCCTAGCCTAAAAATATCAGGCAGCAGCCGCCCGGAATTGCCGCATCCATTAGATGCGACAGTCCCGGGACTCTACCCGGCTCATCCCGAATTGCCCTGGTGCAGTGGCAATCAGGGTAATGACTTAATGGCAGCCCATAGCTGCGATTAAGTCCTAGGTTAATCATGGTAGGCGTCTCATAGACACCCCCCCATGATTAATCTGTTATGAAAGTAAATGCAAAAAGAAAATCCTTTATTTGAAATAAAAGACAAAAACCCTCCCTCTTTCACCACTTTATTAATCCCCAAATACCCTGCAGGTCCGGCGTAATCCACACAAGGTCCCACGACTCTTCCAGCTCTGCTACATCGGAAGCTGACGGGAGCGGCTGTAGAACACCGCTGTGAGCTGTGAGCTCCACAAAGCAACTGAAGTGAGTCACACTGTCAGCAGTGACGTCACTCAGGTTACCCGTGGCCACAGCTGGATTCTCGGTACAAACTGCTACAACGGATTGGGTTTTTTCCGGATCCGTCGCATCAGTTTTACCACAATCTGTGCCGGATGCGTTGCGTCAGGCACACACCGGATTGTGCCTGACGGCAAAAACCGGATGTGTGACAGTAGCCTTAGACAGAACATTATTCCTAATATTCACAGATCCCATGAGAACGGGTTCTCTACCACAGGACGGCACAGAGCAAGTATGGGGCGAAAATTTAAAATGGGACAAAATCTGAGCCTGTGAAGCGATATTCGGCTCTGCACACATCTGCTGACACGGCGGCGTCAGACTGTTCACATCAGAGTCTGACAAGCAACCTGAGACTTCTGGATTGTTCAGCCAGAGCCGGGCATAGGTTGTTTCAGGTTCAATGGTCTACAGCTCTGCAGGAGTTAATTCCTGCAGACTTGTGAGCAGGACCTAAGAGCCCAGGTTGCTAATAGCCATGCGCAGCTGTCTCCTCCCTATATTAAGCATGGCTTTCTTCCAGAATGCGCTGATGATAGCTTCAGCATAAGCTCCAGCGATCCCAGTCTTGGTGGTTATACTGTTTATGGTGTTCTGTGTTGCGCTTTTGAGTGGTGTGAGCATTCTCCTGTTGTGCTTTACTTCCTTACCTTTTTTTGTTCCCTCCTGGTACACATATTGTCTTTCCTGTGTGTTTTGAGTGCTGTGTGTACGAGTTTCCGTTTTTCCTTATCTGTGTCGTTTTGTCATTGTTTTTTCAGTCCCGCCCCAAGGGTGTGGGACAGGGGGAGTAAGATCAGGGCTTGGACAGGAGTTAGGGTCACACTGGGCGCTCGGACCTGGCTACCATCAAACCTACCTCCGAGATAAGGACAGCGCAGCGTTTCAAGTCTGAGGGGCAGCCTAGGGGCCTCTGTCCTGTCATCACATACCGCATGACTGCCTGGAGATTATAGGCCTGTGTCGCTTCTACTGAGGGTAAAATCCTAGAGGGTTCTGTAGCGCCCCACGGGGCAGGCGGTTGACCTACTCGTCGCCGAGCCGTTTCGGGTAGGGTCAGGCGTTGTCACGGGGTGGCCTTGCCCGGTTCCGTTGCCCTGAGGTGTACAGTAAATGGTGGGGGAAGTGGGGTTTTGTGGAGAGTTTGTCGTGATGCCACCTGTGGTATGCGGCCAGTAGTAGCCGCCGCAGCAGAATTCCTCTCCGGAGCAGGTGTTAAGGCATCCGGGATGGTATCGCTCCCCACAGGCTTAGCGGGCCCCAGATGGATGAAGAGAGAAGGTGATGGCGGTTGGCGCCTAAGCGCTGGGCGGCGCTGGTAAGGACGAGTCAACACAGTCTCTGCGGGTTCAGGGTGTAGTTTGCTCACAACTTCAGCTGCCAGCCCGGTCATACTGGTCACTGCCATGATTGGCTTAGGTCGATCCCCGAATCCGCGGAAAGGTCAGAACCGGTCTGGTAGTCTGTGGGCCCTTCCTCACTGCGCTTTGTAGTGTGGGTCCCTATGGCTAGAAGCACTTAGCGTCCCTTCCGTGCTAGGTAAAGTACTGTTTCCTATGCCAGTAGCGGGGATCACCTTGAGTCTAACCGTGATCTAGGCCCTGGGTGTCCTATATCCCACTTGGGTCTGGAAACTTGGGTGGTCAAAGAAGCATTGAACCTCTTCGTCCAGCGGAATCTGGTGATGCAATGTGGAATTACACCACCCTAGGGTGCTGCACCCTGTACAGTGCTGGCCCTGGGGGAACTGACACGGTATCCTCCTGAGCGACTGTTAAACTCCTATGTCCCACAGGAGCTACCACGGAAGACGTGGAGAACTCAAAAAACTGTAAACTGTGTGTGTGACTCCTAACTCCCCCTACCCAGGTCCTAAACTAGTGGACTGGCTCCTGTTGTGATGGCATCCTGTAAATGCCACACTGTTTGAAACCCCTTTTATACCCGACCCTAGCCGAGCCCCCAGTGGGGAAGGGGCAACCCATGTGTGTATGTAGTTGTGGATGATGAAACCGGTACCGATCTCCTGTTGGATCCATGATCAGCTCCGCATCCTAAATAGGGTGCAGTACCCTGTGGCGACCTGAGCCTCAGGGGCCCCACAGTTCCCTCAGACTCTTTCCTGGAGGATCTCAAAAACAAGAACCTCATGGACCAGGTGGGGATGAAAAAGCAAACTATGACCCGTCATCCCCAATAATAGCGGATAACTCCGCACTTCACATAACCCCTTTAGACAGGTTGATCAGGACTCATTTTTATTTATCCATAGGACTAAAGACAGAATACAAGAAACCCACCAAGAATGGCCCTCACCGAGTCCAAAGTCACCTCCAACAGCACAGGAGAAGTGGTACTGTGCAGTGTATATATACAGAATAATACAGATACTGAGGATTACACCCAGTATACAGGACAGGAGAAGTGGTACTGTGCAGTGCAAATATACAGAATAATACAGACACTGAGGATTACACCCAGTATACAGGACAGGAGAAGTGGTACTGTGCAGTGCAAATATACAGAATAATACAGATACTGAGGATTACACCCAGTATACAGGACAGGAGAAGTGGTACTGTGCAGTGTATATATACAGAATAATACAGATACTGAGGATTACACCCAGTATACAGGACAGGAGAAGTGGTACTGTGCAGTGTATATATACAGCATAATACAGATACTGAGGATTACACCCAGTATACAGGACAGGAGAAGTGGTACTGTGCAGTGTATATATACAGAATAATACAGGTACTGAGGATTACACCCAGTATACAGGACAGGAGAAGTGGTACTGTGCAGTGTATATATATACAGAATAATACAGATACTGAGGATTACACCCAGTATACAGGACAGGAGAAGTTTTTATAGTTTTTAAGGTTGAAGGGAGACTATAAGTCCATCTAGTTCAACCCGTAGCCTAACATGTTGATCCAGAGGAAGGCAAAAAAACCCCAATGTGTCAAATAAGCTCCAATGGGGAAAAAAATTCCTTCCTGACTCCACATACGACAATCAGACTAGTTCCCTGGATCAACACCCTGTCATAAAATCTAATATACATAACTGGTAATATTATATTTTTCAAGAAATGCGTTCAGGCTCTGCTTAAATTTTACTAGTGAATCCCTCATTACAACGTCATACGGCAGAGAGCTCCATAGTCTCACTGCTCGTACAGTAAAGAATCCTCATCTGTGATTATGATTAAACATTCTTTCCTCAAGACGTAGTGGATGCCCCCGTGTTCCAGTCGCAGGCCTAGGTGTAAAAAGATCTTTGGAAAGGTCTCTGTACTGTCCCCTCATATATTTATATATTGTGATTAGATCCCCCTAAGCCTTTGTTTTTCCTAACTAACTAACCCCAAGTTTAATAACCTGTCTTGGTATTGCAGCCCCCCCCCATTCCTCTAATAATCTAGGTCGCTCTTCTATCTACCTGTAAGATTATGCTATTTACAACCTTCTATACTTTTGCTAACAAGAAATGCATCCATTTCTCTCTTAAATTCATTCAGTGAGTTGGCCATCACCACTTCCTCAGGAAGAGAGTTCCAGAGCCTCACTGCTCTTACCGTGAAGAACCCTCTTCTATGCTGATGTAGGAATTTTCTTTCCTCCAATCGAAAAGAATGCCCCCTTGTTCTTGTCATAGTCCTTGGTACAAACAGATCATGGGAGAGATCTCTATATGGCCCTCTGATATATTTGTACATATTTATTAGGTCTCCCCTAAGTCTTCTCTTTTCTAGAGTAAATAGACCTAATTTTGATAACCTTTCCGTGTATTGTAATGCACCCATTCCATTTATTATTTTAGTAGCCCGCCTCTGAACCCTTTCAAGTTCAGTAATGTCTTTCTTCAGCATCGGCGCCCAAAATTGCACACAATACTGCAAGTGTGGTCTGACGAGTGATTTGTACAGAGGGAGAATGATGTTTTCATCTCGTGCCCCCAGACCTCTTCTAATGCATCAATCACCCTATTTGCTTTGGTGGCTGCTGCCTGACACTGGGCACTCCAATTTAGATTCTTATTCACTAAGATGCCTAAGTCTTTTTCCATGTCTGATTTCCCCAGCGGTTTCCCATTTAGTAAGTAATCGTAGCATCTGTTTCTCCTTCCCATGTGCATAACCTTACACTTATCTGTGTTACACCTCATTTGCCATTTTTCAGCCCAATTCTCCAAATTACTCAAATCCATCTGTAGTTGCAAACTGTCCTCCTTTGTGTTAACTACCTTACATAGTTTTGTATCATCTGCAAATACTGATATTTTACTCTGTAAACCATCCACCAGATCATTAATAAATATATTAAATAGTAGAGGGCCCAATACAGACCCCTGTGGCACCCCACTAGTAACCCTGGCCCAATCTGAGTATGCACCATTAATAACCACTCTTTGTTTTCTACCACTAAGCCAGCTACCTACCCATCTACACACATTTTCCCCGAGCCCAAGCTTTCTCATTTTACTTAGCAGTCTTTTATGTGGGACAGTGTCAAATGATTTACCGAAGTGGAGATAAATGACATCCAATGCTTCTCCTCGGTCCATGTGAGAGCTTACATCCTCATAGAAGCTGATCAGGTTAGTGTGACAGGAGCGATCCTTCATAAATCCATGTTGATATGGAGTTAAACAGTTATTAACATTGAGACATTCCATAATAGTATCCCTTAAAAACCCTTCAAACATTTTACCCACAACAGATGTTAAGCTTACCGGCCTATAGTTTCCAGGTTCCCTTTTGCACCCTTTTTTGAATATTGGTACCACATTTGCCGCCAATCCAGTGGAACAGACCCAGTTTCTATAGAGTCTTTAAATAAAAGGAATAGAGGCCTGTCTATCACATTACTTAACTCCCTTAATACCCAAGGGTGAATGCCATCAGGGCCTGGTGATTTGTCAATTTTAATGTTACTAAGTCGGTTCTGCACTTCTTCCTGGGTTAGGCAGGTCATACTTAATGGGGCATTTACATGATCACTCTGCATTTCCCCTAGTGGTACTGTGCAGTGTATATATACAGGATAATACAGATACTGAGGATTACACCCAGTATACAGGACAGGAGAAGTGGTACTGTGCAGTGTATATATACAGGATAATACAGATACTGATGATTACACCCAGTATACAGGACAGGAGAAGTGGTACTGTGCAGTGTATATATACAGAATAATACAGATACTGAGGATTACACCCGGTATACAGGACAGGAGAAGTGGTACTGTGCAGTGTATATATACAAAATAATACAGGTACTGAGGATTACACCCAGTATACAGGACAGGAGAAGTGGTACTGTGCAGTGTATATATACAGAATAATACAGATACTGAGGATTACACCCAGTATACAGGACATGAGAAGTGGTACTGTGCAGTGTATATATACAGAATAATATAGATACTGAGGATTACACCCAGTATACAGGACATGAGAAGTGGTACTGTGCAGTGTATATATACAGAATAATACAGATACTGAGGATTACACCCAGTATACAGGACAGGAGAAGTGGTACTGTGCAGTGTATATATACAGATACTGAGGATTACACCCAGTATACAGGACAGGAGAAGTGGTACTGTGCAGTGTATATATACAGAATAATACAGACACTGAGGATTACACCCAGTATACAGGACAGGAGAAGTGGTACTGTGCAGTGTATATATACAGAATAATACAGACACTGAGGATTACACCCAGTATACAGGACAGGAGAAGTGGTACTGTGCAGTGTATATATAGAGAATAATACAGATACTGAGGATTACACCCAGTATACAGGACATGAGAAGTGGTACTGTGCAGTGTATATATACAGAATAATACAGGTACTGAGGATTACACCCAGTATACAGGACAGGAGAAGTGGTACTGTGCAGTGTATATATACAGAATAATACAGGTACTGAGGATTACACCCAGTATACAGGACAGGAGAAGTGGTACTGTGCAGTGTATATATACAGAATAATACAGATACTGAGGATTACACCCAGTATACAGGACAGGAGAAGAAGTGGTACTGTGCAGTGTATATATACAGAATAATACAGATACTGAGGATTACACCCAGTATACAGGACAGGAGAAGTGGTACTGTGCAGTGTATATATACAGAATAATACAGATACTGAGGATTACACCCAGTATACAGGACAGGAGAAGTGGTACTGTGCAGTGTATATATACAGAATAATACAGACACTGAGGATTACACCCAGTATACAGGACAGGAGAAGTGGTACTGTGCAGTGTATATATACAGAATAATACAGATACTGAGGAGTACACCCAGTATACAGGACAGGAGAAGTGGTACTGTGCAGTGTATATATACAGAATAATACAGATACTGAGGATTACACCCAGTATACAGGACAGGAGAAGTGGTACTGTGCAGTGTATATATACAGATACTGAGGATTACACCCAGTATGCAGGACAGGAGAAGTGGTACTGTGCAGTGTATATATACAGAATAATACAGACACTGAGGATTACACCCAGTATACAGGACAGGAGAAGTGGTACTGTGCAGTGTATATATACAGATACTGAGGATTACACCCAGTATACAGGACAGGAGAAGTGGTACTGTGCAGTGTATATATACAGAATAATACAGACACTGAGGATTACACCCAGTATACAGGACAGGAGAAGTGGTACTGTGCAGTGTATATATACAGAATAATACAGACACTGAGGATTACACCCAGTATACAGGACAGGAGAAGTGGTACTGTGCAGTGTATATATAGAGAATAATACAGATACTGAGGATTACACCCAGTATACAGGACATGAGAAGTGGTACTGTGCAGTGTATATATACAGAATAATACAGGTACTGAGGATTACACCCAGTATACAGGACAGGAGAAGTGGTACTGTGCAGTGTATATATACAGAATAATACAGGTACTGAGGATTACACCCAGTATACAGGACAGGAGAAGTGGTACTGTGCAGTGTATATATACAGAATAATACAGATACTGAGGATTACACCCGGTATACAGGACAGGAGGAGTGGTACTGTGCAGTGTATATATACAGAATAATACAGATACTGAGGATTACACCCAGTATACAGGACAGGAGAAGTGGTACTGTGCAGTGTATATATACAGAATAATACAGATACTGAGGATTACACCCAGTATACAGGACAGGAGAAGTGGTACTGTGCAGTGTATATATACAGAATAATACAGATACTGAGGATTACACCCAGTATACAGGACAGGAGAAGTGGTACTGTGCAGTGTATATATACAGAATAATACAGACACTGAGGATTACACCCAGTATACAGGACAGGAGAAGTGGTACTGTGCAGTGTATATATACAGAATAATACAGATACTGAGGAGTACACCCAGTATACAGGACAGGAGAAGTGGTACTGTGCAGTGTATATATACAGAATAATACAGATACTGAGGATTACACCCAGTATACAGGACAGGAGAAGTGGTACTGTGCAGTGTATATATACAGAATAATACAGATACTGAGGATTACACCCAGTATACAGGACAGGAGAAGTGGTACTGTGCAGTGTATATATACAGAATAATACAGATACTGAGGATTACACCCAGTATACAGGACAGGAGGAGTGGTACTGTGCAGTGTATATATACAGAATAATACAGATACTGAGGATTACACCCAGTATACATGACAGGAGAAGTGGTACTGTGCAGTGTATATATACAGAATAATACAGGTACTGAGGATTACACCCAGTATACAGGACAGGAGAAGTGGCACTGTGCAGTGTATATATACAGAATAATACAGATACTGAGGATTACACCCAGTATACAGGACAGGAGAAGTGGCACTGTGCAGTGTATATATACAGAATAATACAGGTACTGAGGATTACATCCAGTATACAGGACAGGAGAAGTGGTACTGTGCAGTGTATATATACAGAATAATACAGATACTGAGGATTACACCCAGTATACAGGACAGGAGAAGTGGTACTGTGCAGTGTATATATACAGAATAATACAGACACTGAGGATTACACCCAGTATACAGGACAGGAGAAGTGGTACTGTGCAGTGTATATATACAGAATAATACAGATACTGAGGATTACACCCAGTATACAGGACAGGAGAAGTGGTACTGTGCAGTGTATATATACAGAATAATATAGATACTGAGGATTACACCCAATATACAGGACAGGAGAAGTGGTACTGTGCAGTGTATATATACAGAATAATACAGATACTGAGGATTACACCCAGTATACAGGACAGGAGAAGTTGTACTGTGCAGTGTATATATACAGAATAATACAGATACTGAGGATTACACCCAGTATATAGGACAGGAGAAGTGGTACTGTGCAGTGTATATATACAGAATAATACAGATACTGAGGATTACACCCAGTATACAGGACAGGAGAAGTGGCACTGTGCAGTGTATATATACAGAATAATACAGATACTGAGGATTACACCCAGTATACAGGACAGGAGAAGTGGCACTGTGCAGTGTATATATACAGAATAATACAGATACTGAGGATTACACCCAGTATACAGGACAGGAGAAGTGGTACTGTGCAGTGTATATATACAGAATAATACAGATACTGAGGATTACACCCAGTATACAGGACAGGAGGAGTGGTACTGTGCAGTGTATATATACAGAATAACACAGATACTGAGGATTACACCCAGTATACAGGACAGGAGAAGTGGTACTGTGCAGTGTATATATACAGAATAATACAGATACTGAGGATTACACCCAGTATACAGGACAGGAGAAGTGGTACTGTGCAGTGTATATATACAGAATAATACAGATACTGAGGATTACACCCAGTATACAGGACAGGAGGAGTGGTACTGTGCAGTGTATATATACAGAATAACACAGATACTGAGGATTACACCCAGTATACAGGACAGGAGAAGTGGTACTGTGCAGTGTATATATACAGAATAATACAGATACTGAGGATTACACCCAGTATACAGGACAGGAGAAGTGGTACTGTGCAGTGTATATATACAGAATAATACAGATACAGAGGATTAAACCCAGTATACAGGACAGGAGAAGTGGTACTGTGCAGTGTATATATACAGAATAATACAGATACTGAGGATTACATCCAGTATACAGGACAGGAGAAGTGGTACTGTGCAGTGTATATATACAGAATAATACAGATACTGAGGATTACATCCAGTATACAGGACAGGAGAAGTGGCACTGTGCAGTGTACAGTTAGGTCCAGAAATCTTTGGCCAGTGACACAATTTTGGCGAGTTGGGCTCTGCATGCCACCACATTGGATTTGAAATGAAACCTCTACAACAGAATTCAAGTGCAGATTGTAACGTTTAATTTGAAGGTTTGAACAAAAATATCTGATAGAAATTGTAGGAATTGTCACATTTCTTTACAAACACTCCACATTTTAGGAGGTCAAAAGTAATTGGACAAATAAACCAAACCCAAACAAAATATTTTTATTTTCAATATTTTGTTGCGAATCCTTTGGAGGCAATCACTGCCTTAAGTCTGGAACCCATGGACATCACCAAACGCTGGGTTTCCTCCTTCTTAATGCTTTGCCAGGCCTTTACAGCCGCAGCCTTCAGGTCTTGCTTGTTTGTGGGTCTTTCCGTCTTAAGTCTGGATTTGAGCAAGTGAAATGCATGCTCAATTGGGTTTAGATCTGGTGATTGACTTGGCCATTGCAGAATGTTCCACTTTTTTGCACTCATGAACTCCTGGGTAGCTTTGGCTGTATGCTTGGGGTCATTGTCCATCTGTGCTATGTGCCGTCCGATCAACTTTGCGGCATTTGGCTGAATCTGGGCTGAAAGTATATCCCGGTACACTTCAGAATTCATCCGGCTACTCTTGTCTACTGTTATGTCATCAATAAACACAAGTGACCCAGTGCCATTGAAAGCCATGCATGCCCATGCCATCACGTTGCCTCCACCATGTTTTACAGAGGGTGTGGTGTGCCTTGGATCATGTGCCGTTCCCTTTCTTCTCCAGTCTTTTTTCTTCCCATCATTCTGGTACAGGTTGATCTTTGTCTCATCTGTCCATAGAATACTTTTCCAGAACTGAGCTGGCTTCATGAGGTGTTTTTCAGCAAATGTAACTCTGGCCTGTCTATTTTTGGAATTGATGAATGGTTTGCATCTAGATGTGAACCCTTTGTATTTACTTTCATGGAGTCTTCTCTTTACTGGTGACTTAGAGACAGATACACCTACTTCACTGAGAGTGTTCTGGACTTCAGTTGATGTTGTGAACGGGTTCTTCTTCACCAAAGAAAGTATGCGGCGATCATCCACCACTGTTGTCATCCGTGGACGCCCAGGCCTTTTTGAGTTCCCAAGCTCACCAGTCAATTCCTTTTTTCTCAGAATGTACCCGACTGTTGATTTTGCTACTCCAAGCATGTCTGCTATCTCTCTGATGGATTTTTTCTTTTTTTCAGCCTCAGGATGTTCTGCTTCACCTCAATTGAGAGTTCCTTAGACCGCATGTTGTCTGGTCACAGCAACAGCTTTCAAATGCAAAACCACACACCTGTAATCAACCCCAGACCTTTTAACTACTTCATTGATTACAGGTTAACGAGGGAGATGCCTTCAGAGTTAATTGTAGCCCTTAGAGTCCCTTGTCCAATTACTTTTGGTCCCTTTAAAAAGAGGAGGCTATGCATTACAGAGCTATGATTCCTAAACCCTTTCTCCGATTTGGATGTGAAAACTCTCATATTGCAGCTGGGAGTGTGCACTTTCAGCCCATATTATATATAGAATTGTATTTCTGAACATGTTTTTTGTAAACAGCTAAAATAACAAAACTTGTGTCACTGTCCAAATATTTCTGAACCTAACTGTATATACAGAATAATACACATACTGAGGATTACACCCAGTATACAGGACAGGAAGAGTGGTACTGTGCAGTGTATATACAGAATAATGCAGATACTGAGGATTACACCCAGTATACAGGACAGGAGAAGTGGTACTGTGCAGTGTATATATACAGAATAATACAGATACTGAGGATTACACCCAGTATACAGGACAGGAGAAGTGGTACTGTGCAGTGTATATATACAGAATAATACAGATACTGAGGATTACACCCAGTATAAAGGACAGGAGAAGTGGTACTGTGCAGTGTATATATACAGAATAATACAGATACTGAGGAATACACCCAGTATACAGGACAGGAGAAGTGGTACTGTGCAGTGTATATATACAGAATAATACAGATACTGAGGATTACACCCAGTATACAGGACAGGAGGAGTGGTACTGTGCAGTGTATATATACAGAATAATACACATACTGAGGATTACACCCAGTATACAGGACAGGAGAAGTGGTACTGTGCAGTGTATATATACAGAATAATACAGATACTGAGGATTACACCCAGTATACAGGACAGGAGAAGTGGTACTGTGCAATGTATATATACAGAATAATACACATACTGAGGATTACACCCAGTATACAGGACAGGAAAAGTGGTACTGTGCAGTGTATATACACAGAATAATACAGATACTGAGGATTACACCCAGTACACAGGACAGGAGAAGTGGTACTGTGCAGTGTATATATACAGAATAATACAGGTACTGAGGATTACACCCAGTATACAGGACAGGAGAAGTGGTACTGTGCAGTGTATATATACAGAATAATACAGATACTGAGGATTACACCCAGTCTACAGGACAGGAGAAGTGGTACTGTGCAGTGTATATATACAGAATAATACAGGTACTGAGGATTACACCCAGTATACAGGACAGGAGGAGTGGTACTGTGCAGTGTATATATACAGAATAATACAGACGCTGAGGATTACACCGAGTATACAGGACAGGAGAAGAGGTACTGTGCAGTGTATATATACAGAATAATACAGATACTGAGGATTACACCCAGTATACAGGACAGGAGAAGTGGTACTGTGCAGTGTATATATACAGAATAATACAGATACTGAGGATTACACCCAGTATACAGGACAGGAGAAGAAGTGGTACTGTGCAGTGTATATATACAGAATAATACAGATACTGAGGATTACACCCAGTATACAGGACAGGAGAAGTGGTACTGTGCAGAGTATATATACAGAATAATACAGACACTGAGGATTACACCCACTATACAGGACAGGAGAAGTGGTACTGTGCAGTGTATATATACAGAATAATACAGATACTGAGGATTACACCCAGTATACAGGACAGGAGAAGTGGAACTGTGCAGTGTATATATACAGAATAATACAGATACTGAGGATTACACCCAGTATACAGGACAGGAGAAGTGGTACTGTGCAGTGTATATATACAGAATAATACAGATACTGAGGAATACACCCAGTATACAGGACAGGAGAAGTGGTACTGTACAGTGTATATATACAGAATAATACAGATACTGAGGATTACATCCAGTATACAGGACAGGAGAAGTGGTACTGTGCAGTGTATATATACAGAATAATACAGATACTGAGGATTACACCCAGTATACAGGACAGGAGAAGAGGTACTGTGCAGTGTATATATACAGAGTAATACAGATACTAAGGATTACACCCAGTATACAGGACAGGAGAAGTGGTACTGTGCAGTGTATATATACAGAATAATACAGATACTGAGGATTACACCCAGTATACAGGACAGGAGAAGTGGTACTGTGCAGTGTATATATACAGAGTAATACAGATACTAAGGATTACACCCAGTATACAGGACAGGAGAAGTGGTACTGTGCAGTGTATATATACAGAATAATACAGATACTGAGGATTACACCCAGTATGCAGGACAGGAGAAGTGGTACTGTGCAGTGTATATATACAGAATAATACAGATACTGAGGATTACACCCAGTATACAGGACAGGAGAAGTGGTACTGTGCAGTGTATATATACAGAATAATACAGATACTGAGGATTACACCCAGTATACAGGACAGGAGAAGTGGAACTGTGCAGTGTATATATACAGAATAATACAGATACTGAGGATTACACCCTGTATACAGGACAGGAGAAGTGGTACTGTGCAGTGTATATATACAGAATAATACAGATACTGAGGAGTACACCCAGTATACAGGACAGGAGAAGTGGTACTGTGCAGTGTATATATACAGAGTAATACAGATACTAAGGATTACACCCAGTATACAGGACAGGAGAAGTGGTACTGTGCAGTGTATATATACAGAATAATACAGATACTGAGGATTACACCCAGTATACAGGACAGGAGAAGTGGTACTGTGCAGTGTATATATACAGAATAATACAGATACTGAGGATTACACCCAGTATACAGGACAGGAGAAGTGGTACTGTGCAGTGTATATATACAGAATAATACAGATACTGAGGATTACACCCAGTATACAGGACAGGAGAAGTGGAACTGTGCAGTGTATATATACAGAATAATACAGATACTGAGGATTACACCCAGTATACAGGACAGGAGAAGTGGTACTGTGCAGTGTATATATACAGAATAATACAGATACTGAGGAGTACACCCAGTATACAGGACAGGAGAAGTGGTACTGTGCAGTGTATATATATACAGAATAATACAGGTACTGAGGATTACACCCAGTATACAGGACAGGAGAAGTGGTACTGTGCAGTGTATATATACAGAATAATACAGATACTGAGGATTACACCCAGTATACAGGACAGGAGAAGTGGTACTGTGCAATATATATATATATATATATATATATATATTATATATATATATACACACATATACATACATACACACACACACACACACAGAATAATACAGAATAATTCCCAATTTAAGATTTTATTAATTTTCCAGGAAATACAAAATTAGAACATACATCCATACTATTGCAAATGAAACAGATCAGAAGTTAATGCCAAACCAAGCCTTCGCCGGCTTCGCAACATTCTATGGATGGTATAAATGGAACATAGATAATCACTAGAAAAAAAAAAAACAAACCAATAAAACGATAAATCAAGGAGAAGATATTCAAACAAGAGGAAGTCACAGAGTCTAGAAAAATAGGGGTAGTGCAGAGAAGGGAGAGAATAGAAAGCAGAGTGAGGCGACCAGGACTGATGCAATGTCCGTTGAGCTGAAAATTTATCAAAAGTGCGGTGTGAACTATCTGGAAAAGAAAAGGCCAGAGTGCCCCCCGTCCGGAGGTTAAAGTAGTTCAAGAAGTGTTTTACTAGACAAGAAGGAGTCCCATTGGAACCACTTGGAGGCCGTTTCCACCGTCTGCCCTCGAGATTGGGCCATCACCATTTCCATGCGGTGAATAACATTTACCTCTGTTATCCACTCATCTACCGTCGGGGGGTTAGGATCTTTCCACCGCCGAGGAATCACGGTCTTGGCGGCCTGGAGAAGGTAGCCTAGGATCGATTTCCTAAAAACCTTTTCTGATACGTCAAAGATATACAGTAAAACTGCCTCCGGGCGACTGGGGACCACAATTCCTGTGGCCCCCCGTATGGCTGCCAGTACCTTGCTCCAAAAGACCGACAGGCTCGGGCAGTGCCACCAGATGTGGGACATGGTGCCTCCCGAGGCTCCACATCGCCAGCAAGAGTCAGGTATTTCGGGGCACCACGCGTGTAGAGACGCCGGAACCCTGTACCACCTGGAAAGTATTTTATAGCTAGTTTCCTGCATCCTAGTGGCAATCACGGACCTGTGGGTCAGGCGATAACAACGTTCCCATTGGCTCCCGGTAATCGGTTGGTTGAGCTCTAACTCCCAAGCTTTACAGAAGCGAGGAGGCGACGCCTCTACTGTACTCGTCAGAAGCTTGTACACCCTTGATATAGCATGGCGCGTATTAGAGGAACCTGTGCATAGATTTTCAAAAGGGGTTTGGGGTGAGGGGTGAGTCATGATAGTATCTTGGGAAGTCAAGAAGTGCTTGAGTTGGGCATATTCAAAATGAAAACGTAGTTTAAAATTACAACTCTCTACTATCTCCTGAAGTGGGATAATGGACCCCCTCGGAATCACTCGAATAATACAGAATAAGACAATTTCCTCTCTCAGTTGTAGATGACCGGGGGAGATAATTTGCTTTATTTGGTCCTGTCAAATAGACCAGATACAATCTCAGATCTACAGGTCTGGTAGCACTAGGGCAGCAGTGAACATAATATGGGAAGTTTCAATGTAATATTCAGTAGAACATTTCACAGGGGCAATGCTAAAACCTGGAATTTTAGGAAAGCTGATTTCAACAAACTAAGGGAAACGTTTAATTGTGTAGATTGTGACAATGTCATGGAAACTGGGGATACCAAACATAAATGGGGCAAGGTTAAGGACATACGAGTCATGTAAAAAAAATGTTTACCCTCTGGTAATAAAATGTCCAGGAATAAAAAGAAACCACTATGGATAAACAAGACTGTACAAAGTATAATAAAACAAAATCTTGAAGGCTGAGAATACAGAAATTGCATTTCAAGAGTATAAAATTCTTAATAGGAAATGTAAAAGAATTTAGACTAGCAAAATTAGCTTCTGAAACAAAAATTGCCGAAGACATTAAAATAAATCCATAAAAATGTTATAAATACATCAGTAGTAAAAGGGGAAAAAATGCATTGGCCCCATAAAAGATTATAACAGGATAATTATAGAGAACAAAGGCTGAGATATTGAACAGGCAGTTTTCATCAGTGTTCACCACGGAGCTGACTGTTCCAGGGACCCTTTAACAAGGCAAAAATCAAAATCCCCCCGATATAACTAATTTATCACAAGAAGAAGTACGTATTTGGCTGAGGAAATTAAATATTGACAAAGTACCCGGAGCAGATGGCATTCATCCACGAATATTGAGGGAATTGAGCTCAGTAATTGACAGACCGCTGTATCTCATCTTCTTAGACTCTCTTGTAACAGGGTTGGTGCCTCAGGATTGGAGGATTGCTGCTGCGGTACCGATATTTAAGAAAGGTAAGAGGGTAGATCCAGGCAACTACCGTCCGGTAAGTCTAACATTAGTAGTGTGCGAAGTGTTAGAGGGCATTATAAGAGATGACATGCAAGGATATATTAGAGAGAATAATAATATAATAACCAGCATGGATTCATGAAAGATAAGTCATGTCTGACCAACCTGTTGGGGTTCTATGAGGGGGTAAGTGCAGATCTGGATATTGGTAATGCAGCTGAGGGGATTTATCTGGACTTTGCAAAGGCATTTCATACTGTACCACATAATAGCCTTATACTAAAGCTCCAGAAGCAGCAACCACCCGAAACTAAGCAAATAGGTAAGGAATTGGCTAAAAGAGGAAACAAAGAGTTGTCATAAATGGTGCGTTCTTTAATTGGTCTATAGTTGTAATGCCAAAGTACTTATGGGATGTTCTGACTTCAGGCCAGCAAACGCACTATGCCAGACACACTTTGCACTCGCCATCACACTACCATACACCCTTATGGGTTGGGGTACTTTTCACCCACCTTCCGGTCCTCAAAGGGGGGACTTGGCTGAGCTCTTCCCAGGTGACAAATAGCATGGTGGTGGGCACACAGGCCATAGTCAGATCAAATTCACTAAAACCAGCAAGGAAAGTAGTAATCACTGCACTGGTATAAGGGGAGTTTGGGGACCAAACCCGCAGCAACACAAACTACTAACCCTCCTACCCAAGCAAAACTGAAAATAATCAGCACTGACCAGAGGATGTGGGGGGTTAAATACCCCTCTTCTGGATCAGCTGACACTGCTGAGGTAACTCCCAGTCTCCACCTTCAATACACAGTGGCAACGGAGGGGATGAGGAAGATTGACTATAAGGAAGCTCCCACCACCTCGATGAACCAGGAGACATGGTGTCCCATATACCCTGGCAACAGCTGAGGCTAGGGGTCCCGGGACCCCTGCACCGCAAAATCGCTGGGTGTGACGGCGCCCCCGCCACCCAGCAATGTCACAACCTGACATGAGTCTTAGAGTGCAACACACGACTAGAGTGAGCACCTGTGCTAGCTCCGCCCCCTGGAGACGACACCTCACCCCTCATGGCCAGTGAGGGACGACAGGTGACCCAACAGAGAGCTGCAGCATGCCCAGGAGTGCAAAAGACTCGCCTGGGTACAGAGGCACAAGAAAGATTAAGACCCCTGGAGACCTGCCATGACGCCAACCATTATGCAAACTGCTAGACCTGACAATAGTCAGTAGCAAGGATCTGTACTAGGAGCAGTGGGGAGCGCAGGGATCTGTACTGGGAGCAGTGGGGACCGAAGGGATCTGTACTGGGAGCATTGTGGACCGAAGGGATCTGTACTGGGAGCAGTGGGGGGGACGCAGGGATCTGTACTGGGAGCAGTGGGGAGCGCAGGGATCTGTACTGGGAGCAGTGGTCACCGCAGGGATCTGTACTGGGAGCAGTGGGGGCTGCAGGGATCTGTACTGGGAGCAGTGAGGGCCGCAGGGATCTGTACTGGGAGCAGTGGGGGCTGCAGGGATCTGTACTAGGAGCAGTGGGGACTGCAGGGATCTGTACTGGGAGCAGTGGGGACCGAAGGGATCTGTACTGGGAGCATTGTGGACCGAAGGGATCTGTACTGGGAGCAGTGGGGGGGACGCAGGGATCTGTACTGGGAGCAGTGGTCACCGCAGGGATCTGTACTAGGAGCAGTGGGGAGCGCAGGGATCTGTACTGGGAGCAGTGGGGACCGCAGGGATCTGTACTGGGAGCAGTGGGGAGCGCAGGGATCTGTACTGGGAGCAGTGGGGACCGAAGGGATCTGTACTGGGAGCAGTGGGGGGGACGCAGGGATCTGTACTGGGAGCAGTGGTCACCGCAGGGATCTGTACTAGGAGCAGTGGGGAGCGCAGGGATCTGTACTGGGAGCAGTGGGGACCGAAGGGATCTGTACTGGGAGCATTGTGGACCGAAGGGATCTGTACTGGGAGCAGTGGGGGCTGCAGGGGTCTGTACTGGGAGCAGTGGGGGCCGCAGGGATCTGTACTGGGAGCAGTCGGGTCCGCAGAGATCTGTACTGGGAGCAGTGGGGGCCGCAGGGATCTGTACTGGGAGCAGTGGGGGCCGCAGGGATCTGTACTGGGAGCAGTGTGGACCGAAGGGATCTGTACTGGGAGCAGTGGGGGCCGCAGGGATCTGTACTGGGAGCAGTGGGGGCCGCAGGGATCTGTACTGGGAGCAGTGGGGAATCGCAGGGATCTGTACTGGGAGCAGTCGGGTCCGCAGAGATCTGTACTGGGAGCAGTGGGGACCGCAGGGGTCTGTACTGTGAGCAGTGGGGGCCGCAGGGATCTGTACTGGGAGCAGTGTGGACCGAAGGGATCTGTACTGGGAGCAGTGGGGGCTGCAGGGGTCTGTACTGGGAGCAGTGGGGGCCGCAGGGATCTGTACTGGGAGCAGTGGGGGGCCGCAGGGATCTGTACTGGGAGCAGTGGGGGCCGCAGGGATCTGTACTGGGAGCAGTGGGGGCCGCAGGGATCTGTACTGGGAGCAGTGTGGACCGAAGGGATCTGTACTGGGAGCAGTCGGGTCCGCAGAGATCTGTACTGGGAGCAGTGGGAACCAGAGGGATCTGTGCTAGGACTGATTCTTTTTTTTATCACCATGTAAATTACTGGATGGGATTGAGAGTAAAGTGTCACAATTTACTGAATCCACCAAACTATGTAGGATATAAAAATCTGACCTTCATACTATATTACAGAACGATCTGGAGATGTGGGAATGGGCAAGACACTGGACAGAGGAGATGTAATGGTCATAAATGTAAAGTAGTGCACCGAGGATGGAGTAATGCTATTGCTGCACATACATTACATGGAAGTAAACTCCGGACTACAGAACAGGAGGAAGAGCGGGGGATTCTGGTTACAAGTTCAAGTAAGCTAAGCAGCAGCACTCAATGACAGGCAGCAGCTGCAAAAGGTTGGATAAATAGAGAGATAAGATACCATCGCATTGTTACCCCTCTGTAAGTCACTGGTAAGACCACATCTGAAATATGGGATCCAATTTTGCGCTCCGTATTTTAAAAAGGACATTCAGAAGTTAGAGTCAGTTCAAAGGCGGCAACTAGATTATTAGGAATGGAGGCCGCCCATATGATGAGTAATGGAGGCCGCCCGTATGATGAGTAATGGAGGCCGCCCGTATGATGAGGAATGGAGGCCGCCCGTATGATGAGTAATGGAGGCCACCCGTATGATGAGGAATGGAGGCCGCCCGTATGATGAGAGGTGGAAAAAAAATGGCTCAGAGGAGATATCATTTTACAGTTAGGTCCAGAAATATTTGGACAGTGACACAAGTTTTGTTATTTTAGCTGTTTACAAAAACATGTTCAGAAATACAATTCTATATATAATATGGGCTGAAAGTGCACACTCCCAGCTGCAATATGAGAGTTTTCACATCCAAATCGGAGAAAGGGTTTAGGAATCATAGCTCTGTAATGCATAGCCTCCTCTTTTTCAAGGGACCAAAAGTAATTGGACAAGGGACTCTAAGGGCTGCAATTAACTCTGAAGGCGTCTCCCTCGTTAACCTGTAATCAATGAAGTAGTTAAAAGGTCTGGGGTTGATTACAGGTGTGTGGTTTTGCATTTGGAAGCTGTTGCTGTGACCAGACAACATGCGGTCTAAGGAACTCTCAATTGAGGTGAAGCAGAACATCCTGAGGCTGAAAAAAAAGAAAAAATCCATCAGAGAGATAGCAGACATGCTTGGAGTAGCAAAATCAACAGTCGGGTACATTCTGAGAAAAAAGGAATTGACTGGTGAGCTTGGGAACTCAAAAAGGCCTGGGCGTCCACGGATGACAACAGTGGTGGATGATCGCCGCATACTTTCTTTGGTGAAGAAGAACCCGTTCACAACATCAACTGAAGTCCAGAACACTCTCAGTGAAGTAGGTGTATCTGTCTCTAAGTCAACAGTAAAGAGAAGACTCCATGAAAGTAAATACAAAGGGTTCACATCTAGATGCAAACCATTCATCAATTCCAAAAATAGACAGGCCAGAGTTACATTTGCTGAAAAACACCTCATGAAGCCAGCTCAGTTCTGGAAAAGTATTCTATGGACAGATGAGACCAAGATCAACCTGTACCAGAATGATGGGAAGAAAAAAGTTTGGAGAAGAAAGGGAACGGCACATGATCCAAGGCACACCACATCCTCTGTAAAACATGGTGGAGGCAACGTGATGGCATGGGCATGCATGGCTTTCAATGGCACTGGGTCACTTGTGTTTATGGATGACATAACAGCAGACGAGAGTAGCCGGATGAATTCTGAAGTTACCGGGATATACTTTCAGCCCAGATTCAGCCAAATGCCGCAAAGTTGATCGGACGGCGCTTCATAGTACAGATGGACAATGACCCCAAGCATACAGCCAAAGCTACCCAGGAGTTCATGAGTGCAAAAAAGTGGAACCTTCTGCAATGGCCAAGTCAATCACCAGATCTTAACCCAATTGAGCATGCATTTCACTTGCTAAAATCCAGACTTAAGACGGAAAGACCCACAAACAAGCAAGACCTGAAGGCTGCGGCTGTAAAGGCCTGGCAAAGCATTAAGAAGGAGGAAACCCAGCGTTTGGTGATGTCCATGGGTTCCAGACTTAAGGCAGTGATTGCCTCCAAAGGATTCGCAACAAAATATTGAAAATAAAAATATTTTGTTTGGGTTTGGTTTATTTGTCCAATTACTTTTGACCTCCTAAAATGTGGAGTGTTTGTAAAGAAATGTGACAATTCCTACAATTTCTATCAGATATTTTTGTTCAAACCTTCAAATTAAACGTTACAATCTGCACTTGAATTCTGTTGTAGAGGTTTCATTTCAAATCCAATGTGGTGGCATGCAGAGCCCAACTCGCCAAAATTGTGTCACTGGCCAAAGATTTCTGGACCTAACTGTATGTTGTCACGCAGGATGGGTTTTAAGGATGATGTTACATATAGACACACACCTCCCCCTCGCTTATTTGTACGGTCATTCCTGAATAGGCTATAACCCTGTAAATTAACAGCCCAGTCATAGCTCTCATCCAGCCATGTCTCTGATATCCCCACTATAGCATCATTTTCTTCCAACAATATTAATTCTAATTCCTCCACCTTATTTGTGAGGCTTCGGGCATTAGTGTACATGCACGTTACGTATGACTCTGTACCTGTATTCCTGCTTACTGTATTAACTGTCCTAACCCTTCCCCCCGTACCACCCCCAATTTCATTACTTGTGCCCTGGTCACTATCTGCACTACATTCCCCTTCTATAAAGTGAATACCCTCACCCCCCATTCCTAGTTTAAACACTCCTCCAACCTTCTAGCCATTTTCTGCCCCAGCAGAGCTGCACCTTCCCCATTAAGATGCAGCCCATCCCTAGCATAGAATCTGTAGCCAACTGAAAAGTCGGCCCAATTCTCCAGGAACCCAAAACCCTCTTTCCTACACCAATTCCTGAGCCACCTGTTAACCTCCCTGATCTCTCTTTGCCTCTCTGGTGTGGCTCGTGGCACAGGTAGTATTTCCGAAAATACCACCTTTGAGGTCCATGCTTTAAGCTTACAACCTAATTCCCTGAAATCATCTTTAAGGACCTTCCACCTACCTCTAACGTTGTAATTTGTGCCAATGTGTACAATGACCGCTGGGTCCTCCCCAGCCCCTCCCAGTAATCTGTCAACCCGATCAGCGATGTGCCGAACTCGAGCGCCAGGAAGACAACACACTGTTCGGCGATCCCTGTCTTTGTGACAGATTGCCCTATCTGTCCCCCTAATAATTGAGTCCCCCACTACCAGTACCTGTCTTGCCTGCCCTGCACTCCTATTCCCCCCCTTACTGGAGCAGACACTCCTCTGGCGTTCAGAGGTCATGCCTTGCTGCAGCAATGCTACCCCTGTAATGACATCCCCCTCATCTGCCAAGTTTGCAAACCTATTGGGGTGTGTCAGTTCAGGACTAGCCTTCCTAGCACTTTTCCCTTTACCCCCCTTTCTAACTGTCACCCAGCTACCTACCTCACCGTCCTGCCGCTCTCTACTACGATCCTCCCCCATATCTGACCCAGCAAGCTGCTGCTCAGTGAGCAGCAGACTCCTTTCCATATTGCTAACGCATCTCAGAGTTGCCAGCTGCTCATTTACATCTAGTATCTGGGCTTCCAAATGTGCAACTTGCTCACATCTCCAACAACAGTATGCACCCTCCAACAACAGTATGCACACTCCAACAACAGTATGCACCCTCCAACAGCAGTATGCACCCTCCAACAGCAGTATGCACCCTCCAACAACAGTATGCACCCTCCAACAACAGTATGCACACTCCAACAACAGTATGCACCCTCCAACAGCAGTATGCACCCTCCAACAGCAGTATGCACCCTCCAACAACAGTATGCACCCTCCAACAACAGTATGCACCCTCCAACAACAGTATGCACCCTCCAACAGCAGTATGCACCCTCCAACAACAGTATGCACCCTCCAACAACAATATGCACCCTCCAACAGCAGTACGCACCCTCCAACAACAGTATGCACCCTCCAACAACAGTATGCACCCTCCAACAACAATATGCACCCTCCAACAGCAGTATGCACCCTCCAACAGCAGTATGCACCCTCCAACAGCAGTATGCACCCTCCAACAGCAGTATGCACCCTCCAACAGCAGTATGCACCCTCCAACAGCAGTATGCACCCTCCAACAGCAGTATGCACCCTCCAACAGCAGTATGCACCCTCCAACAGCAGTATGCACCCTCCAACAACAGTATGCACCCTCCAACAGCAGTATGCACCCTCCAACAGCAGTACGCACCCTCCAACAGCAGTATGCACCCTCCAACAACAGTATGCACCCTCCAACAGCAGTATGCACCCTCCAACAGCAGTACGCACCCTCCAACAACAGTATGCACCCTCCAACAGCAGTATGCACCCTCCAACAGCAGTATGCACTCTCCAACAGCAGTATGCACCCTCCAACAACAGTATGCACCCTCCAACAACAGTATGCACCCTCCAACAACAGTATGCACCCTCCAACAGCAGTATGCACCCTCCAACAGCAGTATGCACCCTCCAACAGCAGTATGCACCCTCCAACAACAGTATGCACCCTCCAACAACAGTATGCACCCTCCAACAACAGTATGCACCCTCCAACAACAGTATGCACCCTCCAACAGCAGTATGCACCCTCCAACAGCAGTATGCACCCTCCAACAACAGTATGCACCCTCCAACAACAGTATGCACCCTCCAACAACAGTATGCACCCTCCAACAACAGTATGCACCCTCCAACAGCAGTATGCACCCTCCAACAACAGTATGCACCCTCCAGCAGCAGTATGCATCCTCCAACAGCAGTATGCACCCTCCAACAGCAGTATGCACCCTCCAATAACAGTATGCACCCTCCAACAGCAGTATACACCCTCCAAAAACAGTATGCACCCTCCAACAACAGTATGCACCCTCCAACAACAGTATGCACCCTCCAACAACAGTATGCACCCTCCAACAACAGTATGCACCCTCCAACAGCAGTATGCACCCTCCAACAACAGTATGCACCCTCCAACAACAGTATGCACCCTCCAACAACAGTATGCACCCTCCAACAGCAGTATGCACCCTCCAACAACAGTATGCACCCTCCAGCAGCAGTATGCATCCTCCAACAGCAGTATGCACCCTCCAACAGCAGTATGCACCCTCCAATAACAGTATGCACCCTCCAACAGCAGTATACACCCTCCAAAAACAGTATGCACCCTCCAACAACAGTATGCACCCTCCAACAACAGTATGCACCCTCCAACAACAGTATGCACCCTCCAACAACAGTATGCACCCTCCAACAGCAGTATGCACCCTCCAACAACAGTATGCACCCTCCAACAACAGTATGCACCCTCCAACAACAGTATGCACCCTCCAACAACAGTATGCACCCTCCAACAACAGTATGCACCCTCTAACAACAGTATGCACCCTCCAACAGCAGTATGCACCCTCCAACAACAGTATGCACCCTCCAACAGCAGTATGCACCCTCCAACAGCAGTATGCACCCTCCAACAACAGTATGCACCCTCCAACAACAGTATGCACCCTCCAACAACAGTATGCACCCTCCAACAACAGTATGCACCCTCCAACAACAGTATGCACCCTCCAACAACAGTATGCACCCTCCAACAACAGTATGCACCCTCTAACAACAGTATGCACCCTCCAACAGCAGTATGCACCCTCCAACAACAGTATGCACCCTCCAACAGCAGTATGCACCCTCCAACAGCAGTATGCACCCTCCAACAACAGTATGCACCCTCCAACAACAGTATGCACCCTCCAACAACAGTATGCACCCTCGAACGGCTTTTCAAGGACTGCATACATGAGACAAGATGTACACTGGATCGCATTAGCAATAGTGGAGCACATTTTTCAATGGGGATAGCACTAAACAAATGTTAAGTAATTAAACAACTTAATACAAACAATTCTACTCACACTTACTTTTGCTCACTCACACTCATGTTAGCGGAATCTTTTTGCACTTTACACACATTAAAACTTTTTTTTATTCTAAGCTGAACAATTCCTTGAAAGGGCTATTTCCATCTGCATGATTCACAATTTTGTAATTTTCTGCTTATTATAACATTTTTTTTTACATTGATGCTTTTTTTTTTTTTTTTGGTATAGCTCCTATCCTTGGAGACCAAGCACCACTCCTAGGCAGCAGAACATGTGCCATGCTTACTAACATTTAGGCAGGCTTTGCACATTACAACATCGCAAGCCGATGCTGTGATGTCGAGCGCGATAGTCCCCGCCCCCGTCGCAGCAGCAATATCTTGTGATTGCTGGCGTAGTGAATATTATCGCTGCAGCAGCTTCACATGCGCTAACCTGCCCTGCGACCGTCACTCTGGCCGGCGACCCGCCTCCTTCCTAAGGGGGCGGGTCGTGTGGCGTCATAGCGACGTCACACGGCAGGCGGCCAATCAAAGCGGAGGGGCGGAGATGAGCAGGACGTAAACATCCCGCCCACCTCCTTCCTTCTCATTGCAGCCGGCGGCAGGTAAGGAGATGTTCCTCGCTCCTGCGGCTTCATACACAGCGATGTGCGCTACCGCAGGAACGAGGAACAACATCGTACCTGTCTCTGCACCGGCATTATGGAAATGCCGGAGAATGCACCGATGATACGATAACAACGCTTTTGCGCTCGTTCATCGTATCATCTAGGATTTGCACACTCCGATATCGCCTGCGAGGCCGGATGTGCGTCACTTTCGATTTGACCCCACCGACATCGCACCTGCACTGTCATAGTGTGCAAAGCTGCCCTTACTCTCATAAGTGCTGTTCTGGACCTAGCTATGATTGAAGGGGCGCCGTTACCCCTAATCCAGGCCAGATTCAATGCAATGCCTAGAAACTAGACAGCAGCAGTGGTCAGTCCCATAGGCGACAAGCTGAACACAAAAGATAGGTGTTGATATCTCAAGAAGGGCTGCACATTTTAAAGCCAGTAAATTGCTTGTCTTTACAATAGATGATGATCCCTGTCTTTGAAGATAGGAATGACCATTAACTATTACTTATGTCCTAAAATCTTCTCAGCGGAGTAAATCCGAGAAAAGAGAGTCCTTGATCAGTTCCCAGAATGATGCTAGACCGCTCCCGATACGCTCTAACACTACTTTCTGTGACAATTTTGCTGATTATTTTGTGAGAGAACTATTCCGAATCCCTCATGTGAGGCATCGAACTCTGAGAATAATTGTTGGCTGGACCCAGCGAGCAAAAGGACTTATGGAAGCAAATGCTTGATTGTCTACCAAGATAGAGACGAGAGCTGCAAAAGAGGAGACGTGAGAAGATGTCAGTGTCAGCTGGAGAACAGAGGCTCCTGAATGAACCCTTTATCTATTCCTGATGTACTGAGACAAGGCTCCAGTCACAGACCGAGACCATGGAGACACCCAACGAGGCGGAACAGGTGCCGGCCCGACTAATGACCGTCATAGGGCCAATGTGTCGGGTGCTTTACGGCTGCTGTTTGAAGTAATCCATATAGTGCAGTGGAAGAGAGGAGAAAAGCTCAGACAAGAAGCTGGTGGCACAGGGGCGCTCGGTATGCCACAGACACATCTGGAACCAGATAAGGCAACAATTGAAGATATGTGCTAAAGACGGGGTCCATGGAGATGCAGACAGAACAGTATCCGTGGTGCCCAGATACAGGTCACTGAGGTCTGACAGTCTCATGGTGCCCAGATAAAGGCCCCTGAGGTCTGACAGGCTGATTCCAGAGAGAAGTATCCATGGTGCCCAGATACAGGTCACTGAGGTCTGACAGTCTGATGGTGCCCAGATACAGGCTCCTGAGGTCTGACAGGCTGATAGCAGTGAAAAATAGTCATGGTGCCCAGATAAAGGCCCCTGAGGTCTGACAGGCTGATGGCAGTGAAAAGTAGTCATGGTGCCCAGATACAGGCTCCTGAGGTATGACAGGCTGATGGCAGTGAAAAGTAGTCATGGTGCCCAGATACAGGCTCCTGAGGTCTGACAGTCTCATGGTGCCCAGGTACAGGCTAGTCGATAAATACATTTTTTTTTATTAGGACGTTTCTTCAAGGGCCATGTTATACAAGGGTCTGGAGTTGTATGAAAGCCCCATAATGCTCTTCTCTGGCCATGTCCAATGTAATCTATGTCTTCAGCGCTTTCTAGGTTTCTCAAACCCCAAAAGGGCAAGTTTTTAACTATTATAAGTTGTGAAAGAATGAATTAAAGATAGCAGAAATGTGTAAACCCCTGAGTTACTCTTCTATATACCGTACGTGTGTGACGATGACTTTGAGGGTCAGAATCGCGTTTCCCTTGTTATTACTTTCTCAGGGACCTCTGTGGTGCCATCTTGATGCTGAGATGCGGTGGTACATGAATGAGGCGCCTCCGTGTTACTCTTCTATATACCGTACGTGTGTGACGATGACTTTGAGGGTCAGAATCGCGTTTCCCTTGTTACTGCTTTCTCAGGGACCTCTGTGGTGCCATCTTGATGCTGAGATGCGGTGGTACATGAATGAGGCGCCTCCGTGTTACTCTTCTATATACCATACGTGTGTGACGATGACTTTGAGGGTCAGATTCGCGTTTCCCTTGTTACTGCTTTCTCAGGGACCTCTGTGGTGCCATCTTGATGCTGAGATGCGGTGGTATATGAATGAGGCGCCTCCGGGTTACTCTTCTATATACCGTACGTGTGTGACGATGACTTTGAGGGTCAGATTTGCGTTTCCCTTGTTACTGCTTTCTCAGGGACCTCTGTGGTGCCATCTTGATCCTGAGATGCGGTGGTACATGAATGAGGCGCCTCCGTGTTACTCTTCTATATACCATACGTGTGTGACGATGACTTTGAGGGTCAGATTCGCGTTTCCCTTGTTACTGCTTTCTCAGGGACCTCTGTGGTGCCATCTTGATCCTGAGATGCGGTGGTACATGAATGAGGCGCCTCCGTGTTACTCTTCTATATACCATACGTGTGTGACGATGACTTTGAGGGTCAGATTCGCGTTTCCCTTGTTACTGCTTTCTCAGGGACCTCTGTGGTGCCATCTTGATGCTGAGATGCGGTGGTATATGAATGAGGCGCCTCCGGGTTACTCTTCTATATACCGTACGTGTGTGACGATGACTTTGAGGGTCAGATTTGCGTTTCCCTTGTTACTGCTTTCTCAGGGACCTCTGTGGTGCCATCTTGATCCTGAGATGCGGTGGTACATGAATGAGGCGCCTCCGTGTTACTCTTCTATATACCATACGTGTGTGACGATGACTTTGAGGGTCAGATTCGCGTTTCCCTTGTTACTGCTTTCTCAGGGACCTCTGTGGTGCCATCTTGATCCTGAGATGCGGTGGTACATGAATGAGGCGCCTCCGGGTTAGTCTTCTATATACCGTATGTGTGTGACGATGACTTTGAGGGTCAGATTCGCGTTTCCCTTGTTACTGCTTTCTCAGGGACCTCTGTGGTGCCATCTTGATGCTGAGATGCGGTGGTACATGAATGAGGCGCCTCCGTGTCCTCTGAAGAGGGAGTGCCATGTGGAGTTTGCAGCTCTGTTCTCTGAGAGATTAGCTGTGAATGCTGAGTTTATTTAAACAGAGGGAATGAAATCTTTGGCCATGAGTAATGCGGGCGGGTCACCACCGAGTCCTTTAATTGCTTCTCTGAATTCTGTATCTGCAGGGCACGTATTTTACACACAGCCTGGTTTATGTACAAACATGCTGCCAAATCGGCACCATGCCAACACGCAATCTGGAAATACAAAGCCACTAAACAGCAGCACTGCCTGGAAGCTTCACGCCTGCCCATGCTGGACCAGCACTTGTCTGGAGCAACAGCCAGGGGCACTACCATGCAGGCTACGCAGGAGACTCCTCATTAACATTCATTTAATTATCCTAAAGTCACTGAGACTCTAAATATAACTTTTCTGACATAATCGAGAGAGAAGGCGTTCCCATGAACTGCTCCTCGCTCATCGTTTCTGTGCATTGTCAGAAGCATGGACTCGTCTTCTTGGACGGTTTGTCTAATCGCAAGGAGATTTCACCAGTGGACCCTTACACGGCCAATAAGTCTGGATATTGGCTCGGGCAGGATGGTTGGGAGTGCTCAGGTTTAGCTCTTCAGCTTCTGTAGGTAACGGACATATTATTGAAGACATTTTTTTATGCCAGTTTTCAAGCTGTCCTATGATATATGTAAGGAATTGGCGCCTTCAAAATAGAGTTTTGAGCTTTTCTTTTTTTGCAATATAGTTCTTGGACCAGATGGAGCCACAGCCCCCAAGTACAGCCCACAATATACTGAGAAGACTATTCTATGAGGAAGAGGTAAAGGAGGAAGACCAAGATTGGTGGATTTAATTCCAGAATTCAGGAACCATGAGTCATTACAAAATATGTACCTAAAGCACAAGACGGGACATTCTGTATAACGTTGAGTCACGTAATATCTGGGAAGAGATTAGAAACATTAAATTATGAACTTGGACGTTTGTATGGCCAAGATCCTAGAACAGAGTAAGACAAAGGTGCTGAGCCTTCTGAGGGTTAATGCATCTACTGCTTTCCGTGCTGTGTAGGACTCGTCCAGACTCATTCACACCCTGGATCACTGCCGAGATATTTTTATCATATTGATTTTATCAGCGAGAGTCACCAGCCAGATTTCTCTGAAGCTGGTGTAACCAGAATCTACAGACACTGCCCACACAAAAGGCAGAATGTCATAGCCAGATATAACCTCAGATGCACCTAAGCCTCACCACAGGAGACCTCGGCCTGTGACCTCCACGACCATCTGTTTCTGCTCTCCACTGATGGCTCCATGTTGGCACTCTGGAGCTCCACACACATGATTCTCTCCAGAGAAGAGGACCACAAATCAGAATGAGTGGCCCGGGGTCCATTTGTGGTGGGCACCCAGGCATAACCTGGTTTTCCACTTTTATGATCTCATAATATAAACTCATTAGAACATCAATGTAACTATCGTACTTTGCTCAGCTAACTCCAAACGTTCAGTAGAAAGTTGAGTAAATTTTAATGTCTCAAACATGTAGGGACAGTATACACGTAATAAACTGCAAAACACCGAAGCCTAGAATGATACAGGGAGGGGTCTGACATTTAATTACAGGCCCTCGTACTATTATTATGATGTTGCAGATGCAGTAGAGCATGGGGCCGCCGCGAATACTCCACAAAGTCATGAGATAACGACACCACCCTGGAAACTTTCTACTGTTACCTGTCACAGAGAAAGGTGCAGTATGGCGGCTGCTCAGAACAGGTTGTGGATGAGCTATGGGCCGGCAGCAGCCAAGCTGTCTATGCTGTCCAACACTTTTCCAGAAGAGGGGATACTGTTGTTCCAAGCGTCCACCTGTCCTTCTCTAGGGTTTGGTTACAGGTCTGTCTTGCCGGATCATCAAAGTTTTATGAGCTGAGCGGTGTCCTCTTACTTTCTGTTGTCACAACCTTTGTGCTGTAGAAGCCGAATGCACTCAATACAAGGAGACAAACACTTCTGTATGACAATTGGTCATGGAATCGAAAAAAACAAGACGGCCTCAGAGTTTTACATCCAGCCCTTGTATGAAAGACTACACTCGGCACTGTCCATAAGTTGACCTCTTGTTAACTATTCTCATATTGGTCATCAGCCACTGAATTAACCGAGAGATAACCAGTATAACTGGACTGTAGCTTTCACCCAACTTTCCACACTCCTGAACAGAAAATCTGCTCGGGCTATGCAGCCTTCCATGCGAGTCCAGGAAAGAGATGAAGAGCAGTCATATTGGCCTATGCTCATCTTAGCTCTGACTTCGGAGGGAACATTCAACCAGAATGTGTGCTCTTGTTCCATTTGAATTACGAAGGTAGCAGGCACCTGAAGCTACTTCTAGGTGGATCTGGGCTGGATTTTCTTTTTAACAAAAGCATTCTAAGCATATATAGTGCTGGGTCAACACAAATCGACAGATGCAGCCAGCTGTGTCTAGCCAATGCTTATTAATAACATAATCTTCAGACCCAAGCTATAAAATCCTTCATAGCGGATCATATAGTCAATAAATCTGCATGAGTTCACTATAATGTATGGACGAAAAAACATGACCATTAGTATGGTGATAGTCATCAGTCATGTCAAGAGTCACTTCTGAACACTTGCAATGGATTGATATGCCATGACCAGACAGTATGGCTGCCGTTGAGGTCAGGTGCATGGCCTGGTCTCTCTGTGAGATGTCTGGGGGCAGCTGTTGTGGGGGTCTCTGTACTAGGGGTCATATGTCTCATGCTGACCAGTTTTATGACTATTTGTAGTGTTGTTTTTAGTGGGATCTTGACGTTGTGTTCCTCCTGTGTATGATCAGATTTGCATATAGGCCCATTTAAACTCCACTTTCTGATGATACAATAAGATATAAGATCTTTAAGACATTTACATTTTCTATACCCAGCAAAACTTGACTTTCTGGAATGCAGGGGTTAATCTGTGTCTTATACCAGGCCACATTATGGCTAAAATTACTTCCACCGATCAGTGGTAAGTACAAGGCTTGGATTCCAAATTTAGCTCTGACATCCTGGAATCTCGCGGTCAGTGTCCCTTGTGGCGAGTAATAAGTTAATCCAAGTATTTAAAACCCCTGGGCATGGCGGTCTCAAGAGAAATGAGTGAGATTTATTGTCCCTGACAGTGCCCTGGACTGATGGGTCTCGCTTACGACATCTCCAGGGCCATTTGGCGTCTTGCCCTTGACTCTGTGGCTTGTCTTCACTTGGGTTTGTGTAAACAATACAAGTCTTCGAGACAAACACAGACGTCTGATCTGTTCTGTCCATCACCCAGTGACATAGCTGACTCTGCCATCTTCTCGACAGTCTGGAGGCCACCAGTAATCAGGCAAACACCTGGAGTTATTGACCATGGTCCTGCTGGACACTGCATGAGATGGAGTCTCTATCCAATCATTACTATGTAATATAAAGGAAACTTCAGACCTCAGACCCTCAGCAAATGATATCATACCCGTCACAGGCATCTGTCAAGAGACATGGCCAACCTCACAGCCCAGCAAGTCAGGGTCAGGCAGACATTTATTTCAATAGTGGAACATTAGTGCTCAAAAAATGATCCATGTCCACCAGTATCTTAATGTTGGGTAGGCTTCACCGACAGCAGGGCTCCAGGGAAACATCTGAATGGGTCTCCTCTTTGGCCGTAGCTCCTATTGTATATTCCAATCTTATGTTTTCCATGTATCTTGCCTGTTATTATTTATTACATGTCCAGCTTCATAAAAACGATAACCCCACAGAAGAGAAAGTGTTTCTGAGCCTGTGGCACCAGCTTCGTAGATGGAAGGAAGCCGTCCACACCCCGACCATGGCAGGGCCGTAAATCAGCCCCTGGGCACAGTGACAATCACATAACCTGACGTCAGTTCTGTAATAATGTGATCACAGGGTCAGGACTCAGCATCAACACATGGGGATCACCACCTGCTGGTTGATGGACCCCCGTTCCCACCTCTAGTGAACAGGGCCCCTCCTTGAATCAGCTGGGTCAGTACCAGCTCTGTATGTTTTGCCCCTCAGCTAGACATAATGAGGTCACTGAACCTGGCCTAGATACCTCCTCATCATTTATATGTGGTGACCCGGGTGGTGGAGATCAAGGGTATTCCCATTCTACAGTAGCCATGATGTTTAGATAGGATGTTTTCTATGAGTGAGTGACACCTAAAGCTGATGCTCGTACCTGGAGCTTCATTACCTACCTCCTCCCTTTCAAGGGGCCATCAAACCTCACTGACGTTTACATGTTTTCATGATGCTTCCGATTAAAATATAAGTGTGAAATTTCCTGGAGCAACTTCTGTGGGATTAAATGTCCGTCCGGCACGTGTCACAGCTGAGGGCAGCTGCTCCCTTGTCCCCTGCTGATCCTGATATGTAGGTACACAAGGTCATGTGCCAGCTGAATCCCCACCCGCACAGTGACCTTCTACACGTGGCAGAAACCGGGGTCACACAGCTGCCGAGACTGTGGGGGGAGGGGGGCAAAATAACACAACCCCTCCCAGCTCAAACACTCAGAATAGCTTGAATGTAAAAGACGTAACGCTAACAATCGCCATCAATAGAGTGTAAGCTCCTGTGGTCAGGACTCCTCCTCCTCCTGTATCTATAGAGTGTAAGCTCCTGTGGTCAGGACTCCTCCTCCTGTATCTATAGAGTGTAAGCTCCTGTGATCAGGACTCCTCCTCCTCCTGTATCTATAGAGTGTAAGCTCCTGTGGTCAGGACTCCTCCTCCTCCTGTATCTATAGAGTGTAAGCTCCTGTGGTCAGGACTCCTCCTCCTCCTCCTGTATCTATAGAGTGTAAGCTCCTGTGGTCAGGACTCCTCCTCCTCCTCCTGTATGTAAATGTGTCGCCCTGGGCAAGCCAGGGGACACAGGTCACACACCACCACACTCTACATCCCAGTTAGGAACACCAAAGCTAACCAAAAATCCTTGTTGCCTTCCTCCAGAGGCTGATGATTCACACCAGGGGGTGGGCCAGGCGGTTGGCTCCGCCCACCGAGGAGATCACAGCTCTGGAGGCGGGAAAAACCAGACAGTTCAGTTTAGGAGGGAAAGGAGTAAACAGCTAAGATGAGCTAAGGAAGTGAAAGTAGTGAAGTGAAGTGGAGGTGGTAAAGGAGGAGTAAGAGAAGCTGAAGGAAAGTGAGAACAGTTACAGAAGGAAAGCTTGAAGTGTGTCCAGCTGTGTGCAGGACAGGTCAGCAAGGTCAGCAACGGCGGTGACTGTCTGGAGGGGGACCGTTTGGAAGTTCCTGGAAGGACCGCGGACGGGTAGTGGCCCGGCGGTCTGGAGCAGTGTTCCGAAGGACAGTCAGCACCAGGGCAGGGGCCTCTCGGACCCCGGCAAGGCTAGGAGTCGCCAGAATTTGCCAAATCCGTCAGTGAAGGGGACGTAGATCCCCCAACAACCAAGTCCCGATTGAAGGCAACAGCCCAACCAGAGTAGGAGAGACACCGCCACCGCCAGGGCACCAGTTTCTCAGGGCCAGCGCCTGCGGGCAAAGAGTAGAGCTCCCCCGGTCCAGCTTGAAGCCGAGGAGCGGGTTACCAGTGGGGACCCATCGCAACCAACAAGTAAACAAAGGTGCAAGGAAGAGGGACATCACCGTCACCTACTGGGAGAGCAATTGCAGCCGTCCGTGGGAACCGTCTTTCCAGCCGTGTGGTTTACCGTAAAAACTGTGTCAACGTCTCAGGCTGAGTGAGTACCACAGTGCCGCAAGGCACAGCGCTGCCCCCGCGTCCCTGCGCCCACCAGGCCCTGCACCTCCCAAGCCATCACTGGGCCCCGGGATCACCAACCCCTACCCACGGAGGGGCAACACAACACCTGGCTGCTCTGCATCACCATCCCCGGGATCCCCATATTGAGCAGCGGTGGTGAAATCACCACAACCGTGGGTGGCGTCACGGACAATAAACAATCCCCACACCCAACAAACCCCTTTCACTCACGGGCGAGGAGTGCCGCTCGAGAAACCCCCGGGATCCGGCCGACGGCTCGAGCCACCACTGAGCAGCAGCCGCCGGACCCGAGCAGAAGGGGTGAGCGTAGTGTGCTGACACCCTCCTCCCCGCCCGCGACAACTTGGCGTCACGAACAGGATCTTACCGCTCTGCCGTCTGGTAGAGGTGCGCCTTGTTACCGCCGGAGGTATCCGGCAGGAAAATTTCAGAAGTGCCATCTTTGGCGCGAAAAGTTCCCGCTCGAGCGTCTTCTCGAGTAGTAGAGGCGCGAAGGCCAAAACCCCGCCCCGAGAAAGGAGGGGCCGGAAAGAGCTAAGGGGGACGGAAACAAGATGTCTGCGCCCGACGGAGCCGCTGGAGGAGCGGTGGTCGCAGCCGCAGCGGCACCCGCGGATGGGAATGGACCTGCCCAGGTCCCGGCCGTACCGGCGGGAGGTGCCGCGGCCCCCGCGCTCGCTCAGGTCATGCCGTTCTCCTTGCCCTATGCGCCCGGAGCTGCCTGGCTACCGCAGTATGACGGGAAACCGGATGCCCTACAGGCCTTCCGGAAAAAGCTTAACCCGTTGCTAGAGCTGTACCCCCTGACTGATAAGCAACGTGCAGAGATAGTGCTAGGCCAGTTAACCGGTGCGGCGGAGCAGGAAGCGGAGACCTGGGCCGAGGGGGACCGGCTCTCTGTAGCCACCATCTTTGAGAAGCTACAGACTGCCTTCGAGACCCGGACTGAAGCTGAGCTGAGGATGCAGTTTTACCAGTGCCGGCAACGAGCTGGGGATAGCATTCGGGACTATGCTCTACGTCTGCAGACCGCCCTCCGCACGCTGAAGCGGGCGAACCCTATTAATGAGGCGGATAGCAACAAGATGTTAGTGGAGCAATTTGCGCAGGGGATGAGGTCCCCTGAGGATCGCAAACAACTCCGGCTGTGGGCCCTGGAACACCCTGATGTGGACTTTGCTGTGTTAAAGGAGCGGGCCATTAAAGCACTACAGCCCCCAGCTGCCGAAGTTCTGGAACCCGCCCCGTGGCCCGTTGAGACGGCTCCCGTTGTGGCGGCCTCAGCCAAATCAACCTCTCCAACATCTGCAGCCCCGAGCAGCACAGTGGAAGAACTGGCAGCCCAGGTCCGTCGCATGGACGGAGACCTTGCCAAAATCCTTGCTGCACTACAACCTCTGACCAGACCTCAGCCTCCAGCACAGATACAGCTTGCTGACAGTCCCGAGGATGTTCCCTGGATGCAGCGGAAAAGTGCTAACCACCCGCGGAGCAGACCCCCAATCTGCTACAAGTGCCGTAAGCCGGGTCATTACTTCCGACAGTGCCCGTTAAACGAGCAACCCCTGGGGCCCCGGGCCAATCCTCAGGAGTAGAACATCGTGGCCCCCCGGACTGGCGGGACCCATATATCGGGGCCCGCCCCATCATCCCCGTGGCCGTGGACGGCATACCAGTGATGGCTCTCTTGGACACTGGATCACAGGTAACTACCATATCGTACACGTTGTACCAGCGGTATTGGGCCATAGACGAGCTGGCACCCCCAGACAATAGTATAACGTTGATTGCCGCTAATGGACTTCCATTGACCCAGGTGGGGTATAAACAAGTGGCTATGACAGTGGGGCAAGATGAACTGCAACACCAGGGTATGATTGTGATCATGAATGAACCCAGTGATCATAACCCGAAAATAGTGCTGGGAACCAATGTGATGGAGCACTGCATGGATGATGTGTTAACCCTATTACAACAGTTGGCCGCCACGGCGGCAGGGAGCCGGCAGAGGGCTGTGCAGCGTGAGATCCAAGCCCTGATGTACCGCCAGCATGTAAGCTCAACAGGAGGGGAGATTGGTGGAGTGAGAGTGATGGATGTTGCTCCATTGACTGTGCCAAAAATAGCAACAAGAAGAGGAGATAAAAACTCCCCCAAAAAGTATTATAAAATGTACTCACAGCAAAAAAGGGCAACCAGTCCAGTTAGCCCAGGCCTAATCCGAGTAACCCGCCTAATCTAATAGTAAGGGCGTGGTAATAGGTTGCTGGCTGGACACCATGCGCATACAAGTGTGAACAGTGCCCTATGCGCGCCACTAGTGTGCAATTTACCTTGCACCTGTGAAGTGTCCATCATGTTGAGAGGCTTGTCTGCATCCTGTTTGTGCATTAGATATGTTGGCCTGGGCTGACTGGACTGGTTGCCCTTTTTTGCTGTGAGTACATTTTATAATACTTTTTTGGGGGAGTTTTTATCTCCTCTTCTTGTTGCTATTTTTGATATTTATCAGTGTAGGGTCCCGCAAGCGTGAGGATCCGTGATGAGGATTGTGGACTTACGTACATTGGCCAATTTACAAACTAATACCTCACATATATTTATATGTATTTTTTGCACTTTGATTATGCGGGGTGCAGCCGGGCCTCTTAATACGGCCGTGCATAGTGGAATTTCTGTCCCTTGCGTGCTGCAGTGAGTAGTGTCCGAGTAACCCGCCTAATCTAATAGTAAGGGCGTGGTAATAGGTTGCTGGCTGGACACCATGCGCATACAAGTGTGAACAGTGCCCTATGCGCGCCACTAGTGTGCAATTTACCTTGCACCTGTGAAGTGTCCCTCATGTTGAGAGGCTTGTCTGCATCCTGTTTGTGCATTAGATATGTTGGCCTGGGCTAACTGGACTGGTTGCCCTTTTTTGCTGTGAGTCCATTGACTGTGCCCCCTAGGAGTGAGGTGATGATCTGGTGTAGGGCAGCAGTAGGGCCTCAGGGGCGTGACTACCCTGCGATGATGGAGCCCATGCCTTCCGAGCACTGGCCCACTGTAATGGCCGCCCGAGGGGTGGTGGATGTGAAGAAAGGGAGAGTGCCTGTGAGAGTGCTGAACTGTGGGGAGGAAGAAGTCAGGCTCCCCCGGTATGCCACCATTGCCAAGCTGCTCACCCTGGACCCCCACACTATCCATGAAGCCAGTCCATCCACACTCCCACCTACCACCAGCACTTCCCCACCCCAAGGGGAGACAAAGGAGTGGCATCAACAGCTACATGTAGGCACTGATGATACCCCTACACATCACAGGGCAGGGGTATACAGGGTGGTGCAGGAGTATGAACAGGTTTTCAGTAAGCACCCCCTAGACTTTGGGCAGATCAAGGGGGTCCAACACCACATCCCCACCGGTGAACATCCCCCTATCAAAGAGAGGTATAGACCTATTCCCCCTGCACATTACCAGTGTGCCAAAGATATGTTCAGGAATATGAAGGAGGCAGGGGTTATTCGGGACAGCTGTAGTCCCTGGGCCGCTCCGTTGGTACTGGTCAAGAAGAAGGATGGTACCATGCGGATGTGTGTGGACTACCGGAAGATCAACCAGATAACCCATAAAGATGCCTATCCATTACCTCGTATTGAAGAGTCTTTGGCTGCACTGAGAACTGCAAACTACTTCTCGACCCTTGACCTTACCAGCGGATACTGGCAAGTGGCCGTGGCCCCAGAGGACCGGGAGAAGACCGCCTTCACCACCCCGATGGGGCTCTGCGAATTCAATAGCATGCCGTTTGGGCTGTGCAATGCCCCCGGAACCTTCCAACGGCTGATGGAGTGCTGTCTGGGACATTTAAACTTCGAGACCGTCCTGTTGTACTTGGATGATGTGATTGTTTATTCCCAGACGTATGAGGCCCATCTGGAGCACCTGGCCGAGGTGTTCGCGTCCCTTGCCAAGTACGGGATGAAATTGAAGCCCTCTAAATGCCACCTGCTGAAACCCAGGGTGCAGTATCTAGGGCATGTGGTGAGTGCGGATGGTGTCGCCCCCGACCCTGAGAAGATTACTGCCATCCAGAGCTGGCCGAGACCAACTACAGTGAGGGAAGTAAGGCAGTTTCTGGGTCTGGTGGGGTACTATCGGCGCTTCATAAAGGGGTACACGAAGATGGCTGCCCCCATGCAAGACCTCCTCGTGGGACAGACCAAAGGTGGTAGACCCATTGGAGCCCCACTGTCGTGGGAGGACAAGCATGAAGAGTCCTTTTGCCAGTTGAAGGCGGCCCTGACTGGAGAAGAGGTCCTGGCATACCCTGATTATGGGCGCCCGTTCATTCTCCACACGGACGCCAGTAACGTGGGGCTAGGAGCGGTCCTATCCCAGGTCCAGAATGGAAGGGAGAAGGTGATTGCCTATGCTAGCCGAAAACTCCGGCCGACCGAAAGGAACCCTGAGAACTACAGCTCTTTCAAGCTCGAACTATTGGCGTTGGTGTGGGCTATCACGGAGCGGTTCCGCCACTACTTGGCGGCAGCAACGTTCACCGCGTTTACGGACAACAATCCGCTGACTCACCTGAACACGGCCAAGTTGGGCGCGCTGGAGCAGCGGTGGGTAGCCCGGCTAGCCAACTATGATTTCACCATAAAGTACCGAGCCGGTCGCGTCAACATAAATGCTGATGCACTCTCCCGAATGCCCCATTTGTCAGAAGAGGGGTGCGAGGATGACCACCTCGAGGAGATCGAGTTGCCTGCGTTTCACCAGCCGCCTACTGAGAGGGTACAAGTACATCAGCAACGAGTGGATCTGGACCCACGGCCCAGTCAAGAGTGGCAGGAAGCTCAGGACCAAGCGCCGGCTGTTCGCCTTGTCAAGACTCTGGTGGAACAAGGTGCTACGGGAATAGACCCTGCCGCTCCAGCCGAAGCCCAACGCTTGTGGAAGGAACGGAAACGGCTTTACCTACACCAAGGGAGGCTGTACCGTGAGCTGATCAACCCGAAGACCCATGAGAAAATATGCCAGTTGGTCATTCCTCAAGCTGACGTCGCTACTGTCCTGCGGGCATACCATGATGGTGCTGGCCACTTCGGGTGGAAGAAGCTGGAGATGCTGTTGAGGGAGCGGTTCTATTGGAGTGGGATGCGTGAATCGGTGGAAGCCTGGTGCCGAGAGTGCGGTCCTTGTACGCTGAGGAGAAAGGACGAGACTAGCCAGAGGGCACCCTTACATCCAATAGTCACCCATCAGCCGCTGGAGTTGGTCGCCCTAGACCATGTCAAGCTCACCCCTAGCCGAAGTGGGTACACCTACGCATTGACCATTGTAGACCACTACTCAAGATTTATGGTGGTAGTCCCCGTTAAGGACCTGACTGGTCGAACTGCTGCTCGAGCGTTCCAGGCTTATTTTTGCCGACCCCATGGGTACCCCGAAAAGGTGCTGACTGACCAAGGCCCGGCCTTTGAAGCAGAGGTGTTCCACGAATTCTGCCAGTTGTACGGCTGCAAGAAAATCCGGACCACTCCGTACCACGCCCAAACCAACGGCATGTGCGAGAAAATGAACCACTTGGTCCTGGGGCTTCTCAAGACGCTACCGCTGGAAGAACGGAACCTGTGGCCGGAAAAGTTACCCGACTTGGTCGACATGTACAATAATATCCCCTCTAGCTCGACGAAGTGCACCCTAGCGTATCTGATGAGGGCTTGGCCTGGCCGCCTGCCGGTGGATCTGGAGATGGGGTTGGAGGCCCCAGAAGCACTCCCTTCGACGGCGGAGTGGGAAAGTCGGAGGAGAGCACAATACCGGCAAATCCAGGAGTATGTGGAGAAAAACCTCAGTCGAAGTCGAGAACAGCAGGAGCACCGGTTCAATCAGAAGGCGTCCGCGGGTCCTTTCCAGCCAGGGGATGTAGTGCTGAAACGGAAGAGGAAGGCCCACAAGCTGGATGATCAGTGGGAGCAAGTCCCTTACGTCATACAACCCACAGAATGGGGAGATGGGAAGGCCTACCAGATCAGTCGTGACCAAGGGGGCACCCTGGCCACAGTTTCCCGGGACCATCTAAAAAGGTGCCCCCCAGCGTTGAAGGCAGAGGCTGAAGTACCAGTTCCTCCACCAGCAGAAAAAGCAGCAGAGGTAATCCACACTGTAATGGGTGACTTCCCAGCAAACTGGCCTACACAGAACGGCGCGGTGATTCTTCCAGTGATACTGTTCCCACAACCCGTGGATGAAGAAGTAGTGGAAGTGGTTAACCGTGAGCCAGAACCAGTGCCAGTGCCCAGGGATGAACCTGTACTCAGCTCCCCTACACCTCCGCCTGCCCCACACTATAGCAGGGAGGAGGAACCGATTGTTTCCTCTACCCCACTGTCTAGCACCACTGACACCGGTCCCCGAAGGTCCACCCGTTCCAACCTAGGTAGACCTCCACTTAGATACAGGGAGACCGTTCTATGAGTAAAAGGGGTCAGGGAATGTAAAGAGTGGTTGTTTGTTTAAAAGTTTGAAAAGTTTGAAAGAATGATGAAAATGATACCGAGTACATTACCTGATTTGCTTTGTGATTTGCAACCGGCTGGAGCCGGCACCGTTGTCCCCGTAGGGACCGTTTAAAAAGTTTTGCATGGAGAACTTTCCATGGACAAGCCCGTGAACTTGCAGGGCACCCACAAACGTTAAGTGGCTTGTAAATATGGTGTTTGCCGTTACCGTTTTCCGCAATGCCGCCTCCGGAGAGGCAGGTTGGAGGGAGGGCCCTGAGCAGAGCAGGCTGGGGCCCAGCCACCACAGGAACCGGTGGCTACCCTCTGGAGGGAAGGACAGATCCCGCTCGGGTACCGTGTGCTGGACTGTGGGTCAAGGGGTGCTGCCTGGGCTTTAGGGGCAGCATCAGGGCCAGGTTACTTGGGTGGGAGAGAGCGGAAACCATAACCGTAAACCGTTATGCAACGTTTAAGAAATGTGCCTCCCGTAAGGGAAGAGTTATTAAAAATGTATTTATGTTTGATTAACCTTGTTACCCCTTTCTACAGAAAAATAAAACCGGTGTTGGACGGCAGCCCGCGGACTGTCTGCATTTTGCTAAGGGGGAATGTGTCGCCCTGGGCAAGCCAGGGGACACAGGTCACACACCACCACACTCTACATCCCAGTTAGGAACACCAAAGCTAACCAAAAATCCTTGTTGCCTTCCTCCAGAGGCTGATGATTCACACCAGGGGGTGGGCCAGGCGGTTGGCTCCGCCCACCGAGGAGATCACAGCTCTGGAGGCGGGAAAAACCAGAGAGTTCAGTTTAGGAGGGAAAGGAGTAAACAGCTAAGATGAGCTAAGGAAGTGAAAGTAGTGAAGTGAAGTGGAGGTGGTAAAGGAGGAGTAAGAGAAGCTGAAGGAAAGTGAGAACAGTTACAGAAGGAAAGCTTGAAGTGTGTCCAGCTGTGTGCAGGACAGGTCAGCAAGGTCAGCAACGGCGGTGACTGTCTGGAGGGGGACCGTTTGGAAGTTCCTGGAAGGACCGCGGACGGGTAGTGGCCCGGCGGTCTGGAGCAGTGTTCCGAAGGACAGTCAGCACCAGGGCAGGGGCCTCTCGGACCCCGGCAAGGCTAGGAGTCGCCAGAATTTGCCAAATCCGTCAGTGAAGGGGACGTAGATCCCCCAACAACCAAGTCCCGATTGAAGGCAACAGCCCAACCAGAGTAGGAGAGACACCGCCACCGCCAGGGCACCAGTTTCTCAGGGCCAGCGCCTGCGGGCAAAGAGTAGAGCTCCCCCGGTCCAGCTTGAAGCCGGGGAGCGGGTTACCGGTGTGGACCCATCGCAACCAACAAGTAAACAAAGGTGCAAGGAAGAGGGACATCACCGTCACCTACTGGGAGAGCAAGTGCAGCCGTCCGTGGGACCGTCTTACCAGCCGTTTGGTTTACCGTAAAAACTGTGTCAACGTTTCAGGCTGAGTGAGTACCACAGTGCCGCAAGGCACAGTGCTGCCCCCGCGTCCCTGCGCCCACCAGGCCCTGCACCTCCCAAGCCATCAATGGGCCCCGGGATCACCAACCCCTACCCACGGAGGGGCAACACAACACCTGGCTGCTCTGCATCACCATCCCCGGGATCCCCATATTGAGCAGCGGTGGTGAAATCACCACAACCGTGGGTGGCGTCACGGACAATAAAGAATCCCCACACCCAACAAACCCCTTTCACTCACGGGCGAGGAGTGCCGCTCGAGAAACCCCCGGGATCCGGCCGACGGCTCGAGCCACCACTGAGCAGCAGCCGCCAGACCCGAGCAGAAAGGGTGAGCGTAGTGTGCTGACACCCTCCTCCCCGCCCGCGACATATAGAGTGTAAGCTCCTGTGATCAGGATGCCTCCTCCTCTTCCTGTATCTATAGAGTGTAAGCTCCTGTGGTCAGGACTCCTCTTCCTCCTGTATCTATAGAGTGTAAGCTCCTGTGGTCAGGACTCCTCCTCCTCCTCCTTCTGTATCTATAGAGTGTAAGCTCCTGTGGTCAGGACTCCCCCTCCTCCTCCTTCTGTATCTATAGAGTGTAAGCTCCTGTGGTCAGGACTCCTCCTCCTCCTGTATCTATAGAGTGTAAGCTCCTGTGGTCAGGACTCCTCCTCCTCCTCCTTCTGTATCTATAGAGTGTAAGCTCCTGTGGTCAGGACTCCTCCTCCTCCTTCTGTATCTATAGAGTGTAAGCTCCTGTGGTCAGGACTCCTCCTCCTCCTGTATCTATAGAGTGTAAGCTCCTGTGGTCAGGACTCCTCCACCTCCTCCTTCTGTATCTATAGAGTGTAAGCTCCTGTGGTCAGGACTCCTCCTCCTCTTCCTGTATCTATAGATTGTAAGCTTCTGTGGTCAGGACTCCGACTCCTCCTCCTTCTGTATCTATAGAGTGTAAGCTCCTGTGGTCAGGACTCCTCCTCCTCCTCCTTCTGTATCTATAGAGTGTAGGCTCCTGTGGTCAGGACTCCTCCTCCTCCTGTATCTATAGAGTGTAAGCTCCTGTGGTCAGGACTCCTCCTCCTCTTCCTGTATCTATAGAGTGTAAGCTCCTGTGGTCAGGACTCCTCCTCCTCTTCCTGTATCTATAGAGTGTAAGCTCCTGTGGTCAGGACTCCTCCTCCTCCTTCTGTATCTATAGAGTGTAAGCTCCTGTGGTCAGGACTCCACCTCCTTCTGTATCTATAGAGTGTAAGCTCCTGTGGTCAGGACTCCTCCTCCTCCTCCTCCTGTATCTATAGAGTGTAAGCTCCTGTGGTCAGGACTCCTTCTCCTCCTGTATCTATAGAGTGTAAGCTCCTGTGGTCAGGACTCCTCCTCCTCCTGTATCTATAGAGTGTAAGCTCCTGTGGTCAGGACTCCTCCTCCTCCTGTATGTATAGAGTGTAAGTTCCTGTGGTCAGGACTCCTCATCCTCCTGTATCTATAGAGTGTAAGTGACTCGCCCACCCCAGGGCTATGGGACACCCGGTGCCGGGCCGGACTAGTCCGGTGGTAGTCAGTGGTGGCTGGGCCCGGCTCCGTGGCCCTGGTGGGTGTCAGTAGAATACGTGGCTTGATGAATAAAGTTGTGTTCGTGACGCCACCTGTGGTATGCGGCTATTAAGCCGCCGCTGCTGTGTGAGGCCACCGGGATGATGTTACGGCAGCAATGGTGGTACTACTCCCCACAGGTGGAGCAATGCCCAGGGCACAGTTGGTGCTTGTGAATGTCTATGCAGCTGAAATAACAGAGACCACTCCAAGGGTGCAGTTCAAGTTCTTTACTCACAATTCTTGTCGGGTCCCGGGGACCCTTGGACTGCTGGGACCACTGTCAGGGACCTCTGCCGTTTCTGAGTGATTCTGAGAGTGAAACCCGGTGCCCTTCTCTTAGTGTCTCTTCCTTCTGCTGTCTTCCTTAGCCTTTCCTTTGATAGGATAAACCTGGCTTGGCCTCCACTGCAGCCTCCAGGCTGGGGGGTCACCTGTCGGCTGATTACCCCTTTTCTAGAGGTTCTGCTGTGGGTTCTGGCCCGGGGAGTTTACAACCTTCCCTGGGCCTCGGTTTTTACTGTTTGGAGATGATTTTGCACTCCTCCAGTCTCTAGGAACCGGCCCCTGTCGCAGCTTGATCCCTCCACCGATGTTATTGTGGAACAGGCCACCGTAGCTCTAAACTGCCCCGACAGCTATATAGACTACCCTTGGCCCTGCGACTCCTTCTGTCTCCTACGTGGTGTCACCTGGACCTCTGGGTCCCAGGATCTTCACCAGGAAGCGTCTCCTTCTGTTTCTCTGCTCCTGTCTGACTTGGAGCTTTCTTTCCTTTCTCTTTTCCTCCTCCTTGCCTGCCTCCAGCAGGCCTCCTCCTCCTTCCCCACTCTCTCTCGTTCTCCTTCTTCAACTACATGCTGGCTCCTCACTCTCTCACTCCCTGAGGTAAACTGAAACTCTGACCTTCCTCTCTGCTCTACACTCGGCTGGCTCTCCCCACCCCCCGGTTGCTAAGCTACCACCCTATAGGAGCAGGGATGGGTCTTACGGCCCCTCCCAGCATGCAGCATGGGAGGGTTACTGCCACTATCCCTTGTCCCAGTGTGTTCCTAGCAATGGGTGTAGTGTGGATTTACCAGGGGACCGGTGTTCACTCCTTTCCTCACCCAGAATGGGGCATCACACCGCTGGATGGGGTGCAATGACCTGTGGCGACGGAAGCCTCAGGGGCGCCACATAAGCTCCTGTGGTCAGGACTCCTCCTCCTCCTTCTGTATCTATAGAGTGTAAGCTCCTGTGGTCAGGACTGCTCCACCTCCTGTATCTATAGAGTGTAAGCTCCTCTGGTCAGGACGACTCCTCCTCCTCCTGTATGTATAGAGTGTAAGCTCCTGTGGTCAGGACTGCTCCTGTATGTATAGAGTGTAAGCTCCTGTGGTCAGGACTGCTCCACCTCCTGTATCTATAGAGTGTAAGCTCCTGTGGTCAGGACTCCTCCTCCTCCTCCTGTATGTATAGAGTGTAAGCTCCTGTGGTCAGGACTGCTCCACCTCCTGTATCTATAGAGTGTAAGCTCCTGTGGTCAGGACTCCTCCTCCTCCTCCTGTATGTATAGAGTGTACGCTCCTGTGGTCAGGACTGCTCCACCTCCTGTATCTATAGAGTGTAAGCTCCTGTGGTCAGGACTCCTCCTCCTCCTCCTGTATGTATAGAGTGTAAGCTCCTGTGGTCAGGATTCCTCCTTCTGTATCTATAGAGTGTAAGCTCCTGTGGTCAGGACTCCTCCTCCTCCTGTATCTATAGAGTGTAAGCTCCTGTGGTCAGGACTCCTCCTCCTCCTGTATCTATAGAGTGTAAGCTCCTGTGGTCAGGACTCCTCCTCCTCCTGTATCTATAGAGTGTAAGCTCCTGTGGTCAGGACTCCTCCTCCTCCTGTATCTATAGAGTGTAAGCTCCTGTGGTCAGGACTCCTCCTCCTCCTGTATCTATAGAGTGTAAGCTCCTGTGGTCAGGACTCCTCCTCCTCCTGTATGTATAGAGTGTAAGCTCCTGTGGTCAGGACTCCTCCTCCACCTGTATCTATAGAGTGTAAGCTCCTGTGGTCAGGACTCCTCCTCCTCCTGTATCTATAGATTGTAAGCTCCTGTGGTCAGGACTGCTCCACCTCCTGTATCTATAGAGTGTAAGCTCCAGTGGTCAGGACTCCTCCTCCTCCTGTATGTATAGAATGTAAGCTCCTGTGGTCAGGGCTCCTCCTCCTCCTGTATGTATAGAGTGTAAGCTCCTGTGGTCAGGACTCCTCCACCTCCTGTATCTATAGAGTGTAAGCTCCTGTGGTCAGGACTCCTCCACCTCCTGTATCTATAGAGTGTAAGCTCCTGTGGTCAGGACTCCTCTGTTACGAGGGGGACCCGGGGAAGCGTGCCAAGATGGGAAATGGACTGCTTCCGCCGGTCAAGGTCCACTGTGCGGTGTAAGGGACCGCCGCTATGGTGGGTGAAGAGTGAGCGGGTTGCTGCTAGCGATCGTCTGGAATGTCACAGACGATCTATGTACACCGATCTGCCCTAACCCCTGAGGGTTGTATGGCACAGATCTCACGGCTCGGTGTACCTGTTGCACGGGGAAGCACAGAGGTGCCCACGCACGTGTGCCAGTGGAAGTCACGAGAATATGGCACGAGGGTAGCACAGAGGTGCCCACGCACGTGTGCTTTCAATAACCAGGTGAGTCCAATGGAGACTTGAGGAGCTCACCTGGGACAGGAACACGGCCTGTTGACGGGGGTACTGCCGGAGCAGCAAAGCAGGAACACGGCCTGCAAACGAGGTACTGCCGGAGCAGCAAGGGCCAAGCCCACAAGAGACAGTAATGCCTGAGCAGTGGCGTGGCAGCACGCTGCCAGACATCCAAACATAGAAGGACGGTCGCGCGCCGCCATGATGGCAGGGGGAGCTTTTAAGGAGGTGCAGCTCCACCCGAGGGCGGGCGCGAGGCGGAGATGACGGACTTGACCCAATCAGGGTCCACGACGTCCCAGCCTGGCCAGTCAGGATTCACCACGTCACCAGCCTTGTCATCAAGCCGTGTGACGTCAGTGAGCGAATCAGGACCCACCACGCATTGCACATGCTCACCCTCCTGCCTCTGGGAAATAGAGGCGGGATCCTCGGTCTCACAATGTGCAGAGATAACGGGAATCTCACTGCTTCCCTGAGCAGTAAACCTCTGCACATTGCGCAGCCTCGCAGACCTTCGGGGCCGCTGAGCAGGAGAGTCTGTGGCAGGCCAGGAATGGGAGACCGCTTCACTCCTTGTAACAGGAGAACCACTAGGTGTCACCCTTCTGCTGCCTCTCTGAGAAGGTATCTCCTGCACACTGCGCAGTCTGGCAGACCTTCGGCGCTGCTGAGCAGGAGTGCTCGTGGCAGGCAAGGAATGGGAGACTGCCTCAGTCCTTGCCTCAGGAGAGCCACGAGATGTAACATTACCCCCCCGTCTAGGCCCCCCCCCCCCTGTCCGTGCTCGAAGGCCGCTATCAAACCCGGGGCGCGGATATGATCCTCCAACTCCCAGGATCTATGCTCCGGACCACGGCCGGCCCACTCCACGAGGTAGTACCTCTTGCCCTGTATGACTTTTGTCTCCACAAGTTTTGCCACCTCAGGGTCGTCGAACGGGGAGTCGGTTTGAGCCGGCAGGGACCCCGAGAATTTATTAAGTCGTACGGGTTTCAGGAGGGACACGTGAAAGGTGTTGGCTATAGCCCAGCGTGGAGGGAGCTGGAGTCGATATGCCACTGGGTTTACCTGCTGTAGTACTTTAAACGGACCCAGATACCTAGGGGCGAATTTGGCTGCCTGTACCCGTAGGTTAACATTCTTAGAGGACAGCCATACTAGGTCACCAGGGGCGAAGGATGGTGCAGGGCGGCGGCGAACATCAGCCGTTGTCACCATCCGGTCTTTGGCCCTTTTAAGAGCCTCTTGGGTGTCATCCCAGATCTCCCGGGCCTTGGTCGCCCAATCCTCCACTCTAGTATCGGGTGACGTAATGGGCATCGGAACCGGGATTCTGGGATGTTGTCCGTTATTGAGTAGGAACGGAGTCTGGCCAGAGGATTCATGGACCGAATTGTTAATGGCAAATTCGGCCCAAGGAAGGAGGTTAGCCCAGTTGTCGTGGTGCGCGGATATAAAATGGCGGAGGTAAGTTACCAAGGTCTGATTAGTCCTCTCCACTAGTCCATTGGTCTCGGGATGGTATGCGGAGGAGATGTTCAGCTCTATCTGCAGGAGCTTACAGAGCTCTCTCCAGAAGCGAGACGCGAACTGGGGACCCCGGTCGCTCACCACCTTGTCAGGCATGCCATGCAACCTAAATACATGCCGAATGAACAAGGTGGCGAGAGCACGTGACGTCGGGAGTCGTGGGAGAGGCACCAAGTGGACCATTTTAGAGAAGTGGTCCGTGATGACCCATACGACCCTGTGCCCTGCTGACTTGGGCAGATCTCCCAGGAAGTCCATCCCTACCACTTCCCAGGGACGATCCGGCACTGGCAGTGGGTGAAGAAGACCTGCCGGTCTCTGCCGGGACGGCTTATTCCGAGCACACGACATACAGGCTCCCACATATTCCTGTATGTCCTGGGGTAGTCTCGGCCACCAATAATGCCTGGTCACCAGGTCTCTGGTCCTTTTGACCCCGAAGTGACCCCCGACCTTGGAGGCATGGGCCCACGATAGCACCTCGTTCCGTAGTTCAGGGGGAACGAGGGTTTTGCCAGGTGGCACCTGGTCCAAAGAAGTGGGAGTGACCATCCTCAAGCTGTCCGGGGGTAGTATAAGATGAGGCTCCTCCTCGTCCTCCTCCAACACAACCATACAACGTGACAAGGCATCGGCCCGTACGTTCTTCTCACCGGCCAGGTGGCGGATAATAAAGCGGAACCGGGAGAAGAATAAAGACCAACGGGCCTGCCTTGGGTTCAGGCGTTGTGCTGTCTGGAGGTATGTGAGGTTTTTGTGGTCAGAAAAAACCTCAAATGGATGCTTCGCACCCTCCAGGAGATGCCGCCATTCCTGGAATGCTAGTTTCATCGCCAGTAACTCCCTATCCCCTATGGAGTAGTTCCTCTCGGCCGGAGAAAAGGTCTTGGAGAAAAAGAAACACGGATGTTTCCTTCCTCGTTCGTTTTTCTGGTACAGGACTGCACCTGCACCGACCGAAGAGGCGTCTACCTCCAGTAGGAAGGGTTTGGAGATGTCTGGACGATGAAGGATGGGAGCTCTGGAGAAGTGAGTTTTGAGAGTGTGAAATGCCTCTACCGTTTCCAGTGTCCATGCTTTGGGATTAGCGCCCTTGCGGGTAAGGGCAATGATGGGTGCTGCCACCGTCGAGAAGTTGGGAATGAACTGGCGATAATAATTGATAAACCCCAAGAATCGCTGGATCGCCTTCAGCGAGCGGGGCTCAGGCCAGTTCATCACTGTCTCCAACTTCCCCGGATCCATTGCTAACCCCTGACTGGACACTATGTACCCCAGGAACGGCAAGGATTCCTGTTCAAAAACGCATTTTTCCAGCTTAGCATATAACGAATGGGTGCGGAGCCTCTTAAGTACTCGGATGACATCCCTCCGATGGGTGGTAAGATCGGGGGAGAAGATAAGAATGTCATCCAGGTATGCAACCACGGAAAGATACAAATCCCGGAAAATGTCATTCACAAAGTCTTGAAATACGGCGGGGGCATTGCAGAGTCCGAAGGGCATTACTAGATACTCGTAGTGACCGTCCCTGGTGTTAAAGGCGGTCTTCCACTCATCGCCCTTTCGGACTCGCACTAGATTATACGCCCCGCGTAGATCCAGCTTTGTGAAGACCTTTGCCCCGCGGAATCGATCAAATAGCTCAGTAATGAGGGGCAAAGGGTATTTGTTCTTGATTGTGATTGCATTTAAGCCCCTGTAATCGATACAGGGGCGCAGATCCCCTTCCTTCTTCTGCACAAAAAAGAACCCTGCACCAGCCGGTGAAATAGACTTGCGAATGAACCCCTTCGCCAGGCTGTCCTGAATATATTTGGACATAGCCTCCGTCTCTGGAGCAGAGAGTGGATACACTCTGCCCCTAGGGGGCTCGGAGCCTGGCTTCAGGTCTATTCGGCAATCATATGGCCGGTGGGGAGGAAGAGTATCTGCGGCCCTTTTGGAAAAGACATCCCTGTAGGCCTCATAAGGTGTCTGTAAACCCGGCCCCTCAGTATTCCCTGAGGGCCCAACCGACCTAATGGTAGCGGGTGGTTCGGTAGTCATGAGGTGCTCTCTACAGGATCCTGCCCAGGATGAGATCTCCCCTGTTGCCCAGTTGAGTATAGGAGCATGCTGTCTCAACCAGGGAAGACCCAGTAGGATCTCATCCGTCCCCCCTGGAAGCACCAGGAAGGACACCTGCTCATGGTGTCCCGGTGGTACATCCATCCTGAGAGGGATGGTGATCTGGGTGATAGGATCGAGTAGTATGGACCAGTCGACTACCCGGACCCTGAGTGGCTTGGGCAACAGAACCAGGGGAACTGAGTATCGGGTTGCCAGGGAGGTCGAGATGAAATTGCCTTCAGCGCCTGAGTCCAAGCAAGCCAGGGCAGAGAAGAGAGTAGTGCCGAACTGCAACTTGGCGCTGATAGTCAACCTAGAGGGAGAAGTAGCGTCTAGAGTCCCCCCTCTGATAGAAACTAGACGCTGTCTTTTCCCGACGGGTTGGGACATAGGGTAGCTATGTGTCCCCTCTGCCCACAGGAAAAGCAGATGACACAAGACCGAGAACCTGGGGCAGAGGAGACCACCTTGGACACTTCCATTGACTCCACGGAGTCGCCTACAGGACTGGCTGGGGGACCTGTCTGATGGAAGACGGGAGTCAGACGCTTTTTAGGCCGAGAAGACGTGGGTGCTGAAGAGACCTCGAGCCTTCGCTCCGCCTGGCGGATGTCTATGCGAGAGGCAACCTGAATCAAGGACTCTAAAGTGGCAGGCACCTCACGTGTGGCCAGTGCGTCTTTGACAAACCCTGCCAGGCCCTCCCAAAACACAGGGACAAGGACCTTATCCGGCCAGTCCAGCTCTGCGGCCAGTGTCCTAAAGTGTACAGCAAAGTCCCCGACTGAAGCAGACCCTTGCCGAAGTCGTAGGAGGCGCAGCGCGGAATCGTGGGTGACTTGAGGCCCGAGGAACACCATTCTCATGGCCCCAAGATAAGCTGCTAAGTTATTCACCACACGATCTCCGCGCTCCCACAACGGCGTGGACCACTTCAGCGCTCTCCCTGTGAGCAGGGACTGGACGAAGGCTACCTTCGCCTTCTCGGTAGCGTAAAGAGTCGCGGACAGCTCTAAGTAGGTGGTAACCTGGTTTATAAACCCACGGCACTCAGAGCTGTTGCCGCTAAAGCGCTCTGGAAGCGCAAGGCGAGGAAACCTTCCGCCCAATAGCACAGCCTGGGTAGCCGCCTGGGTGGCGACTGTCGTCAGAGTAGTCTTATCGGAGGAAGACTGCTCCACTGCTGCCAATCGTGACTCCAACTGCTGCACATAACGCAGCAACTGCTGCTGCTCTTCAGCCATAGCCAGACCTTTGGCGCGACCGTAATGTTACGAGGGGGACCCGGGGAAGCGTGCCAAGATGGGAAATGGACTGCTTCCGCCGGTCAAGGTCCACTGTGCGGTGTAAGGGACCGCCGCTATGGTGGGTGAAGAGTGAGCGGGTTGCTGCTAGCGATCGTCTGGAATGTCACAGACGATCTATGTACACCGATCTGCCCTAACCCCTGAGGGTTGTATGGCACAGATCTCACGGCTCGGTGTACCTGTTGCACGGGGAAGCACAGAGGTGCCCACGCACGGGTGCCAGTGGAAGTCACGAGAATATGGCACGAGGGTAGCACAGAGGTGCCCACGCACGTGTGCTTTCAATAACCAGGTGAGTCCAATGGAGACTTGAGGAGCTCACCTGGGACAGGAACACAGCCTGTTAACTGAATAGGATAACTGAAGTGAGCACTAATATATATATATATGAGTGCAAGCCAAAAATACATACTATATATAAGAATAAGGCTGCACATCAAACTTAGATGATGGTATAATGCCTCAAGCATATGGAAAAATATTGGAATATACAATGAAAAATGCTACTTGCTAATTTGAACATGTGAATAATGAATTGCATACCTGCTATGAATATTAGGAAAAAGGAGATATTTAGCAATCGCATTGATCAATGTAACTGAGCCCCAAAACCTCGTCAAGGTATATCTCTATATTGGGGTCCCTAGCTCTGTGACCCTAACTGTGTGTCATCTCATTGCAATTAAAAACTGCTATGGGTGGAGAGGGGTAACTAAGGACTTTCTTATATAGGAGATGGAAAAAACATGGCCGAAAGGGGCGGAGCTGTGTTCACATTCAGAAAAAAAACTACATATAACTGAATAGGATAACTGAAGTGAGCACTAATATATATATATGAGTGCAAGCCAAAAATACATACTATATATAAGAATAAGGCTGCACATCAAACTTAGATGATGGTATAATGCCTCAAGCATATGGAAAAATATTGGAATATACAATGAAAAATGCTACTTGCTAATTTGAACATGTGAATAATGAATTGCATACCTGCTATGAATATTAGGAAAAAGGAGATATTTAGCAATCGCATTGATCAATGTAACTGAGCCCCAAAACCTCGTCAAGGTATATCTCTATATTGGGGTCCCTAGCTCTGTGACCCTAACTGTGTGTCATCTCATTGCAATTAAAAACTGCTATGGGTGGAGAGGGGTAACTAAGGACTTTCTTATATAGGAGATGGAAAAAACATGGCCGAAAGGGGCGGAGCTGTGTTCACATTCAGAAAAAAAACTACATATAACTGAATAGGATAACTGAAGTGAGCACTAATATATATATATGAGTGCAAGCCAAAAATACATACTATATATAAGAATAAGGCTGCACATCAAACTTAGATGATGGTATAATGCCTCAAGCATATGGAAAAATATTGGAATATACAATGAAAAATGCTACTTGCTAATTTGAACATGTGAATAATGAATTGCATACCTGCTATGAATATTAGGAAAAAGGAGATATTTAGCAATCGCATTGATCAATGTAACTGAGCCCCAAAACCTCGTCAAGGTATATCTCTATATTGGGGTCCCTAGCTCTGTGACCCTAACTGTGTGTCATCTCATTGCAATTAAAAACTGCTATGGGTGGAGAGGGGTAACTAAGGACTTTCTTATATAGGAGATGGAAAAAACATGGCCGAAAGGGGCGGAGCTGTGTTCACATTCAGAAAAAAAACTACATATAACTGAATAGGATAACTGAAGTGAGCACTAATATATATATATGAGTGCAAGCCAAAAATACATACTATATATAAGAATAAGGCTGCACATCAAACTTAGATGATGGTATAATGCCTCAAGCATATGGAAAAATATTGGAATATACAATGAAAAATGCTACTTGCTAATTTGAACATGTGAATAATGAATTGCATACCTGCTATGAATATTAGGAAAAAGGAGATATTTAGCAATCGCATTGATCAATGTAACTGAGCCCCAAAACCTCGTCAAGGTATATCTCTATATTGGGGTCCCTAGCTCTGTGACCCTAACTGTGTGTCATCTCATTGCAATTAAAAACTGCTATGGGTGGAGAGGGGTAACTAAGGACTTTCTTATATAGGAGATGGAAAAAACATGGCCGAAAGGGGCGGAGCTGTGTTCACATTCAGAAAAAAAACTACATATAACTGAATAGGATAACTGAAGTGAGCACTAATATATATATATGAGTGCAAGCCAAAAATACATACTATATATAAGAATAAGGCTGCACATCAAACTTAGATGATGGTATAATGCCTCAAGCATATGGAAAAATATTGGAATATACAATGAAAAATGCTACTTGCTAATTTGAACATGTGAATAATGAATTGCATACCTGCTATGAATATTAGGAAAAAGGAGATATTTAGCAATCGCATTGATCAATGTAACTGAGCCCCAAAACCTCGTCAAGGTATATCTCTATATTGGGGTCCCTAGCTCTGTGACCCTAACTGTGTGTCATCTCATTGCAATTAAAAACTGCTATGGGTGGAGAGGGGTAACTAAGGACTTTCTTATATAGGAGATGGAAAAAACATGGCCGAAAGGGGCGGAGCTGTGTTCACATTCAGAAAAAAAACTACATATAACTGAATAGGATAACTGAAGTGAGCACTAATATATATATATGAGTGCAAGCCAAAAATACATACTATATATAAGAATAAGGCTGCACATCAAACTTAGATGATGGTATAATGCCTCAAGCATATGGAAAAATATTGGAATATACAATGAAAAATGCTACTTGCTAATTTGAACATGTGAATAATGAATTGCATACCTGCTATGAATATTAGGAAAAAGGAGATATTTAGCAATCGCATTGATCAATGTAACTGAGCCCCAAAACCTCGTCAAGGTATATCTCTATATTGGGGTCCCTAGCTCTGTGACCCTAACTGTGTGTCATCTCATTGCAATTAAAAACTGCTATGGGTGGAGAGGGGTAACTAAGGACTTTCTTATATAGGAGATGGAAAAAACATGGCCGAAAGGGGCGGAGCTGTGTTCACATTCAGAAAAAAAACTACATATAACTGAATAGGATAACTGAAGTGAGCACTAATATATATATATGAGTGCAAGCCAAAAATACATACTATATATAAGAATAAGGCTGCACATCAAACTTAGATGATGGTATAATGCCTCAAGCATATGGAAAAATATTGGAATATACAATGAAAAATGCTACTTGCTAATTTGAACATGTGAATAATGAATTGCATACCTGCTATGAATATTAGGAAAAAGGAGATATTTAGCAATCGCATTGATCAATGTAACTGAGCCCCAAAACCTCGTCAAGGTATATCTCTATATTGGGGTCCCTAGCTCTGTGACCCTAACTGTGTGTCATCTCATTGCAATTAAAAACTGCTATGGGTGGAGAGGGGTAACTAAGGACTTTCTTATATAGGAGATGGAAAAAACATGGCCGAAAGGGGCGGAGCTGTGTTCACATTCAGAAAAAAAACTACATATAACTGAATAGGATAACTGAAGTGAGCACTAATATATATATATGAGTGCAAGCCAAAAATACATACTATATATAAGAATAAGGCTGCACATCAAACTTAGATGATGGTATAATGCCTCAAGCATATGGAAAAATATTGGAATATACAATGAAAAATGCTACTTGCTAATTTGAACATGTGAATAATGAATTGCATACCTGCTATGAATATTAGGAAAAAGGAGATATTTAGCAATCGCATTGATCAATGTAACTGAGCCCCAAAACCTCGTCAAGGTATATCTCTATATTGGGGTCCCTAGCTCTGTGACCCTAACTGTGTGTCATCTCATTGCAATTAAAAACTGCTATGGGTGGAGAGGGGTAACTAAGGACTTTCTTATATAGGAGATGGAAAAAACATGGCCGAAAGGGGCGGAGCTGTGTTCACATTCAGAAAAAAAACTACATATAACTGAATAGGATAACTGAAGTGAGCACTAATATATATATATGAGTGCAAGCCAAAAATACATACTATATATAAGAATAAGGCTGCACATCAAACTTAGATGATGGTATAATGCCTCAAGCATATGGAAAAATATTGGAATATACAATGAAAAATGCTACTTGCTAATTTGAACATGTGAATAATGAATTGCATACCTGCTATGAATATTAGGAAAAAGGAGATATTTAGCAATCGCATTGATCAATGTAACTGAGCCCCAAAACCTCGTCAAGGTATATCTCTATATTGGGGTCCCTAGCTCTGTGACCCTAACTGTGTGTCATCTCATTGCAATTAAAAACTGCTATGGGTGGAGAGGGGTAACTAAGGACTTTCTTATATAGGAGATGGAAAAAACATGGCCGAAAGGGGCGGAGCTGTGTTCACATTCAGAAAAAAAACTACATATAACTGAATAGGATAACTGAAGTGAGCACTAATATATATATATATATGAGTGCAAGCCAAAAATACATACTATATATAAGAATAAGGCTGCACATCAAACTTAGATGATGGTATAATGCCTCAAGCATATGGAAAAATATTGGAATATACAATGAAAAATGCTACTTGCTAATTTGAACATGTGAATAATGAATTGCATACCTGCTATGAATATTAGGAAAAAGGAGATATTTAGCAATCGCATTGATCAATGTAACTGAGCCCCAAAACCTCGTCAAGGTATATCTCTATATTGGGGTCCCTAGCTCTGTGACCCTAACTGTGTGTCATCTCATTGCAATTAAAAACTGCTATGGGTGGAGAGGGGTAACTAAGGACTTTCTTATATAGGAGATGGAAAAAACATGGCCGAAAGGGGCGGAGCTGTGTTCACTTCAGTTATCCTATTCAGTTATATGTAGTTTTTTTTCTGAATGTGAACACAGCTCCGCCCCTTTCGGCCATGTTTTTTCCATCTCCTATATAAGAAAGTCCTTAGTTACCCCTCTCCACCCATAGCAGTTTTTAATTGCAATGAGATGACACACAGTTAGGGTCACAGAGCTAGGGACCCCAATATAGAGATATACCTTGACGAGGTTTTGGGGCTCAGTTACATTGATCAATGCGATTGCTAAATATCTCCTTTTTCCTAATATTCATAGCAGGTATGCAATTCATTATTCACATGTTCAAATTAGCAAGTAGCATTTTTCATTGTATATTCCAATATTTTTCCATATGCTTGAGGCATTATACCATCATCTAAGTTTGATGTGCAGCCTTATTCTTATATATAGTATGTATTTTTGGCTTGCACTCATATATATATATTAGTGCTCACTTCAGTTATCCTATTCAGTTATATGTAGTTTTTTTTCTGAATGTGAACACAGCTCCGCCCCTTTCGGCCATGTTTTTTCCATCTCCTATATAAGAAAGTCCTTAGTTACCCCTCTCCACCCATAGCAGTTTTTAATTGCAATGAGATGACACACAGTTAGGGTCACAGAGCTAGGGACCCCAATATAGAGATATACCTTGACGAGGTTTTGGGGCTCAGTTACATTGATCAATGCGATTGCTAAATATCTCCTTTTTCCTAATATTCATAGCAGGTATGCAATTCATTATTCACATGTTCAAATTAGCAAGTAGCATTTTTCATTGTATATTCCAATATTTTTCCATATGCTTGAGGCATTATACCATCATCTAAGTTTGATGTGCAGCCTTATTCTTATATATAGTATGTATTTTTGGCTTGCACTCATATATATATATTAGTGCTCACTTCAGTTATCCTATTCAGTTATATGTAGTTTTTTTTCTGAATGTGAACACAGCTCCGCCCCTTTCGGCCATGTTTTTTCCATCTCCTATATAAGAAAGTCCTTAGTTACCCCTCTCCACCCATAGCAGTTTTTAATTGCAATGAGATGACACACAGTTAGGGTCACAGAGCTAGGGACCCCAATATAGAGATATACCTTGACGAGGTTTTGGGGCTCAGTTACATTGATCAATGCGATTGCTAAATATCTCCTTTTTCCTAATATTCATAGCAGGTATGCAATTCATTATTCACATGTTCAAATTAGCAAGTAGCATTTTTCATTGTATATTCCAATATTTTTCCATATGCTTGAGGCATTATACCATCATCTAAGTTTGATGTGCAGCCTTATTCTTATATATAGTATGTATTTTTGGCTTGCACTCATATATATATATTAGTGCTCACTTCAGTTATCCTATTCAGTTATATGTAGTTTTTTTTCTGAATGTGAACACAGCTCCGCCCCTTTCGGCCATGTTTTTTCCATCTCCTATATAAGAAAGTCCTTAGTTACCCCTCTCCACCCATAGCAGTTTTTAATTGCAATGAGATGACACACAGTTAGGGTCACAGAGCTAGGGACCCCAATATAGAGATATACCTTGACGAGGTTTTGGGGCTCAGTTACATTGATCAATGCGATTGCTAAATATCTCCTTTTTCCTAATATTCATAGCAGGTATGCAATTCATTATTCACATGTTCAAATTAGCAAGTAGCATTTTTCATTGTATATTCCAATATTTTTCCATATGCTTGAGGCATTATACCATCATCTAAGTTTGATGTGCAGCCTTATTCTTATATATAGTATGTATTTTTGGCTTGCACTCATATATATATATTAGTGCTCACTTCAGTTATCCTATTCAGTTATATGTAGTTTTTTTTCTGAATGTGAACACAGCTCCGCCCCTTTCGGCCATGTTTTTTCCATCTCCTATATAAGAAAGTCCTTAGTTACCCCTCTCCACCCATAGCAGTTTTTAATTGCAATGAGATGACACACAGTTAGGGTCACAGAGCTAGGGACCCCAATATAGAGATATACCTTGACGAGGTTTTGGGGCTCAGTTACATTGATCAATGCGATTGCTAAATATCTCCTTTTTCCTAATATTCATAGCAGGTATGCAATTCATTATTCACATGTTCAAATTAGCAAGTAGCATTTTTCATTGTATATTCCAATATTTTTCCATATGCTTGAGGCATTATACCATCATCTAAGTTTGATGTGCAGCCTTATTCTTATATATAGTATGTATTTTTGGCTTGCACTCATATATATATATTAGTGCTCACTTCAGTTATCCTATTCAGTTATATGTAGTTTTTTTTCTGAATGTGAACACAGCTCCGCCCCTTTCGGCCATGTTTTTTCCATCTCCTATATAAGAAAGTCCTTAGTTACCCCTCTCCACCCATAGCAGTTTTTAATTGCAATGAGATGACACACAGTTAGGGTCACAGAGCTAGGGACCCCAATATAGAGATATACCTTGACGAGGTTTTGGGGCTCAGTTACATTGATCAATGCGATTGCTAAATATCTCCTTTTTCCTAATATTCATAGCAGGTATGCAATTCATTATTCACATGTTCAAATTAGCAAGTAGCATTTTTCATTGTATATTCCAATATTTTTCCATATGCTTGAGGCATTATACCATCATCTAAGTTTGATGTGCAGCCTTATTCTTATATATAGTATGTATTTTTGGCTTGCACTCATATATATATATTAGTGCTCACTTCAGTTATCCTATTCAGTTATATGTAGTTTTTTTTCTGAATGTGAACACAGCTCCGCCCCTTTCGGCCATGTTTTTTCCATCTCCTATATAAGAAAGTCCTTAGTTACCCCTCTCCACCCATAGCAGTTTTTAATTGCAATGAGATGACACACAGTTAGGGTCACAGAGCTAGGGACCCCAATATAGAGATATACCTTGACGAGGTTTTGGGGCTCAGTTACATTGATCAATGCGATTGCTAAATATCTCCTTTTTCCTAATATTCATAGCAGGTATGCAATTCATTATTCACATGTTCAAATTAGCAAGTAGCATTTTTCATTGTATATTCCAATATTTTTCCATATGCTTGAGGCATTATACCATCATCTAAGTTTGATGTGCAGCCTTATTCTTATATATAGTATGTATTTTTGGCTTGCACTCATATATATATATTAGTGCTCACTTCAGTTATCCTATTCAGTTATATGTAGTTTTTTTTCTGAATGTGAACACAGCTCCGCCCCTTTCGGCCATGTTTTTTCCATCTCCTATATAAGAAAGTCCTTAGTTACCCCTCTCCACCCATAGCAGTTTTTAATTGCAATGAGATGACACACAGTTAGGGTCACAGAGCTAGGGACCCCAATATAGAGATATACCTTGACGAGGTTTTGGGGCTCAGTTACATTGATCAATGCGATTGCTAAATATCTCCTTTTTCCTAATATTCATAGCAGGTATGCAATTCATTATTCACATGTTCAAATTAGCAAGTAGCATTTTTCATTGTATATTCCAATATTTTTCCATATGCTTGAGGCATTATACCATCATCTAAGTTTGATGTGCAGCCTTATTCTTATATATAGGAACACAGCCTGTTGACGGGGGTACTGCCGGAGCAGCAAAGCAGGAACACGGCCTGCAAACGAGGTACTGCCGGAGCAGCAAGGGCCAAGCCCACAAGAGACAGTAATGCCTGAGCAGTGGCGTGGCAGCACGCTGCCAGACATCCAAACATAGAAGGACGGTCGCGCGCCGCCATGATGGCAGGGGGAGCTTTTAAGGAGGTGCAGCTCCACCCGAGGGCGGGCGCGAGGCGGAGATGACGGACTTGACCCAATCAGGGTCCATGACGTCCCAGCCTGGCCAGTCAGGATTCACCACGTCACCAGCCTTGTCATCAAGCCGTGTGACGTCAGTGAGCGAATCAGGACCCACCACGCATTGCACATGCTCACCCTCCTGCCTCTGGGAAATAGAGGCGGGATCCTCGGTCTCACAATGTGCAGAGATAACGGGAATCTCACTGCTTCCCTGAGCAGTAAACCTCTGCACATTGCGCAGCCTCGCAGACCTTCGGGGCCGCTGAGCAGGAGAGTCTGCGGCAGGCCAGGAATGGGAGACCGCTTCACTCCTTGTAACAGGAGAACCACTAGGTGTCACCCTTCTGCTGCCTCTCTGAGAAGGTATCTCCTGCACACTGCGCAGTCTGGCAGACCTTCGGCGCTGCTGAGCAGGAGTGCTCGTGGCAGGCAAGGAATGGGAGACTGCCTCAGTCCTTGCCTCAGGAGAGCCACGAGATGTAACACTCCTCCTCCTCCTGTATCTATAGAGTGTAAGCTCCTGTGGTCAGGACTCCTCCTGTATGTATAGAGTGTAAGCTCCTGTGGTCAGGACTCCTCCTGTATGTATAGAGCGTAAGCTCCTGTGGTCAGGACTCCTCCTCCTCCTGTATCTATAGAGTGTAAGCTCCTGTGGTCAGGACTCCTCCTCCTGTATCTATAGAGTGTAAGCTCCTGTGGTCAGGACTCCTCCTGTATGTATAGAGTGTAAGCTCCTGTGGTCAGGACTCCTCCTGTATGTATAGAGCGTAAGCTCCTGTGGTCAGGACTCCTCCTCCTCCTGTATGTATAGAGTGTAAGCTCCTGTGGTCAGGACTCCTCCTCCTATATCTATAGAGTGTAAGCTCCTGTGGTCAGGACTCCTCCTGTATGTATAGAGTGTAAGCTCCTGTGGTCAGGACTCCTCCTGTATGTATAGAGTGTAAGCTCCTGTGGTCAGGACTCCTCCTGTATGTATAGAGTGTAAGCTCCTGTGGTCAGGACTCCTCCTGTATGTATAGAGCGTAAGCTCCTGTGGTCAGGACTCCTCCTCCTCCTGTATCTATAGAGTGTAAGCTCCTGTGGTCAGGACTCCTCCTCCTCCTGTATCTATAGAGTGTAAGCTCCTGTGGTCAGGACTCCTCCTCCTCCTCCTGTATCTATAGAGTGTAAGCTCCTGTGGTCAGGACTCCTCCTCCTCCTCCTGTATCTATAGAGTGTAAGCTCCTGTGGTCAGGACTCCTCCTCCTCCTGTATCTATAGAGTGTAAGCTCCTGTGGTCAGGACTCCTCCTCCTCCTGTATCTATAGAGTGTAAGCTCCTGTGGTCAGGACTCCTCCTCCTCCTGTATCTATAGAGTGTAAGCTCCTGTGGTCAGGACTCCTCCTCCTCCTGTATCTATAGAGTGTAAGCTCCTGTGGTCAGGACTCCTCCTCCTCCTGTATCTATAGAGTGTAAGCTCCTGTGGTCAGGACTCCTCCACCTCCTGTATCTATAGAGTGTAAGCTCCTGTGGTCAGGACTCCTCCTCCTCCTGTATCTATAGAGTGTAAGCTCCTGTGGTCAGGACTCCTCCTCCTCCTGTATCTATAGAGTGTAAGCTCCTGTGGTCAGGACTCCTCCACCTCCTGTATCTATAGAGTGTAAGCTCCTGTGGTCAGGACTCCTCCTCCTCCTGTATCTATAGAGTGTAAGCTCCTGTGGTCAGGACTCCTCCTCCTCCTCCTGTATCTATAGAGTGTAAGCTCCTGTGGTCAGGACTCCTCCTCCTCCTCCTGTATCTATAGAGTGTAAGCTCCTGTGGTCAGGACTCCTCCTCCTCCTGTATCTATAGAGTGTAAGCTCCTGTGGTCAGGACTCCTCCTCCTCCTGTATCTATAGAGTGTAAGCTCCTGTGGTCAGGACTCCTCCTCCTCCTGTATCTATAGAGTGTAAGCTCCTGTGGTCAGGACTCCTCCTCCTCCTGTATCTATAGAGTGTAAGCTCCTGTGGTCAGGACTCCTCCTCCTGTATCTATAGAGTGTAAGCTCCTGTGGTCAGGACTCCTCCTCCTCCTGTATCTATAGATTGTAAGCTCCTGTGGTCAGGATGCCTCCTCCTCCTCCTCCTGTATCTATAGAGTGTAAGCTCCTGTGGTCAGGACTCCTCCTCCTCCTGTATCTATAGAGTGTAAGCTCCAGTGGTCAGGACTCCTCCTCCTCCTGTATCTATAGAGTGTAAGCTCCAGTGGTCAGGACTCCTCCTCCTCCTGTATCTATAGAGTGTAAGCTCCAGTGGTCAGGACCTGCACCTGTCACGCCCTGGACTAGCCAGGTAGTCACAGACATACCAACATACACACCCCCACCCTAGGCAGTTACAGCAGCCAAACACAAAACCCTTGTTGCCTCCCTCCAGGGTCAGATGTCCACACCAGGTGGGGTGGAGCCAGGCGGTTGGCCCCACCCACCGAGGAGTTCACAGGCCTGGAGGTGGGAAAAGTGTCAGATCAGTCTTGGAGGTGAAAGTGAGAGGAGTGAACACTTGAGTGTCTGGGTCGGAGCCCAGACACTGACAGCAAGGTTGGCAGACGGTGGTGGCCGTCTGCAGGAGTTAGTGGAACTCTGCAGAGCCGTAGGACCGGGGTTGGGCGTCGGCCCGCTGGTACTGGACCGGGGAACGGAGTGAAGCTAAGCCCACAGGCAGGGCTATCGGACCCCGACCAGGCTTGGAGCCGCCGACAATAGTCAAATCCGAATGTGACAGGAACCTCAGGGGTTTCCCAACTACCAAGTCCTGTTTGAAGGCAACTGTCCAACCAGAGAGGATATACAGCCACCGCCACAGGCTAGAGATCCAAGGGCCAGCGCCTGCGGGCAAAACGGGCTCCTACGGTACCTATACGCCAGGGAGCGGACTACCGGTGGGCAACCACAGGAGTCAGAACATTTTCAAAGGTGCAGGGAAAGACAGCCACCATCAGCCGTCCGGGGAGAGCACAACAACAGCACTACAGCCGGCTGCGGGACCCGTCCATCCGGCCGTTTTGGTTTACCAGAGACTTTGTCAGTGATTGTCTGAGTGAGTACACCAGTGCCGTCAGGCACCGCGCCGTGCTGTTCCTGCAACCCTGTACCCCAGCCATCCGGCCTCCCCGTTACACCATCGGGCCCCGGGATCACCAACCCCTACCCACGGAGGGGACAACATCCCAGCTGCACCCTACCATCTCTCCCGGGATCCCCGTTACCAGCAGCGGTGGTGCCATCATCACCACGTCCCGTGGGTGGCGTCACGAACAATCTCCCTAACCAATCCATCCCCATTTCACTCACGGGTGAGGAGCGTTGCTCGAGTCCCCGGGTCCGGTCCACCGCTCGGGCCACCGAGCAGCAGTAGCAGAAGCCCCGGACCCGAGCGTGGCGAGCGCGCCCCCTCCACCCGCGACAACTTGGCGTCTGCGAACAGGATAGAACCGATCTACTTACCAGTAGAAGTGCGCCTTGTGGTCCCCGGCGGCGGCGTCCGGCTGAAAAATTGAAAGCGCCGCCATCTTTGGCACGAAAATCTCCTGCTCGAGCGCCTTCCCCGAGCAGGGAAGGCGCGAAAGTGAAGCCCCGCCCCAACAAGCGAAAGTGGTAGAAAGAACCAAGGGGGGGGGCGGGTGAAAGCCTGCCTAATGTAGCTGAGGGCATAAAAAGCGGGGACGCCAGGACTCTGCAACATACCCGGTTCCTGGAAGTCTGCCAGCAAGCATGTCCGTCCCGTCCGGTGATGCCGAGATTCCCGAGCCCATGCTAGGAACGGCGGCGTGGGTGGAAGCCCAGACCGCACAAATGCGCTGCCGCCTTCAAACCCAGGTCCGGTTCTTGATGGAGCGCTGGGTGGCCGAGATGGAGGAAGTGGCGACGGCCGTGCGGAGACGCAAGGTGGAGGCAGTGTTGGAGGAGCGGGTAAGCGACCCACGCCCCTGTGTCCGAGAAAAACCGGCCGCTGCGGCTGAGGGGCTCGGCCTGCGCCTGCTCACCCTCCTGCCTCCCCCGCCATCCGTACCGTTGCTGTTGCCCCTCCGCTTGGACCGCTACCCCCAACACCGGTAGCGGAATCAAACCTTTCCGCCCTAGAGGACCGACCTGGGGGCGTTGTCTGTGAACGGCCCACATCCCTCCCGCTGCCATGGAAGATCCCGCGTGAGGTGCCCGTCCGCGACAAGAAGCCGTCGGCCCCGGAAGTGGCCGCACCCGAGCCTGTCCCGGCTCCGGCAGTCCGCCCGGCCGTAGAAGAACCGTCCGCTGCGGGCCCGAAGGCCCAACCGGTGAGGCCAGCTGTCCCTGAGTCCCACGCCTCAGCTGAGGCTGCGCCGGGCCGCCACTGCAAAGCAGCAGTCCAGGCCACGTCACCGCAGGACCCCCACAAGAGAGTACCGGTTGTGGCCGGTGTGGGCGCGGCCCAGCGGGGCCCGACCCGAGTGCAGGGGTCTGCCAACGCCCCTTATTGGGACAGGGAACCAAGCCAGTTGGGCCGAGAGATTGCCGCCAGGGAGCAGCAGAGGGCCGAAGTGATGGCGCGAGTGATTAAGGAGAAGGATGCACTCCGCCATGCCACCTTTCGGGTGCGGGGCCCGGTGTATGAAGGCCAAGTCCAGCAGTTTGACACGCGAAGGGGGTTCGGTTTCTTCTACGAGCCGGGCCTGGAGGCTGAAGTGTTTGTGGCCCGCCGCGATGTAAACTCACACCTTCCCACGGGCCACCCAGGTCGCGATCTGTTGCCTGGTAACCTACACCCGCCACTGCGGGGAGAGGGGCTGGTTCGCCCTGGACGTCAAAGGGAGAGCCGCGGTGTGCAGATGCGGCCCCAGCCCCCTCCTCCACCGTGCCGTCCGGATATCAAGCTGGAGGAGGTCCTGGACGAGTGCGACCTCTAATAGTGGCAGCGGTCCTCCGTTGCAACCAAGTTGTCCCCGTTGGGACCCTCAGCAGTTTGAATGAATGAAAAATAATCCAACCGAAGCTTCACCTGATTATCTACTGTGATTATTCCGGCCGTTGCCGGCAAGTTGTCCCCGGAGGGACCCTATGTGTTAACCGTATGCATGAGGAACTGCTCATGGACATGGCCGAGAACTGCAGGCCACCCACGAACTAGTGGGTTTGTAAATAGTGTTGTGGGATGGATACCGTTGCCGCCTCCGGAGAGGCAGATTGGAGGAAGGGCCCGCAGCAGAGGAGGCTGGGACCTGGCCACCACCAGGACCGGTGGCCATCCTCCGGGGGGTCAGGGATCCCCCTAGACGTGGGGTCCCCTGAAGTGACAGCCGGGTGCGAGTTACCGTACCCGTTCCCGCTCGGGCAGCCTGATCCTGGACTGGGGTCAAAGGGTGCTGCCCACTTCTTAGGGGCAGCATCAGGGCTAGGTTGCTTGGGTGGGAGAGCGGAAGACATCCGTCCGTCAGTATTAAAAATGTTTATATGTGCAACGTTTAAAGTGACCTGAAAAATGCTTATGTTTTAAATGTTTACCGTTTTACCTGTTATTTATATTTTTACAGTTTGAACAAAAATAAAACCAGTGATGGACGGGCAGCCCGCGGACGGTCTGCATTTTACCAAGGGGGAGTGTGACACCCTGGACTAGCCAGGTAGTCACAGACATACCAACATACACACCCCCACCCTAGGCAGTTACAGCAGCCAAACACAAAACCCTTGTTGCCTCCCTCCAGAGTCTGATGTCCACACCAGGTGGGGCGGAGCCAGGCGGTTGGCCCCACCCACCGAGGAGTTCACAGGCCTGGAAGTGTCAGATCAGTCTTGGAGGTGAAAGAGAGAGGAGTGAACACTTGGGTGTCTGGGTTGGAGCCCAGACACTGACATCAAGGTTGGCAGACGGTGGTGGCCATCTGCAGGAGTTAGTGGAACTCCGCAGAGCCGTAAGAGCCGCAGAGCCGTAAGGACCAGGGTCGGGCGTCGGGCCGCCGGTACTGGACCAGGGAACGGAGTGAAGCTAAGCACACAGGCAGGGCCATCGGACCCCGACCAGGCTTGGAGCCGCCGTCAATAGTCAAATCCGAATGTGACAGGAACCCCAACTACCAAGTCCCGTTTGAAGGCAACCGTCCACACCGTGAGGATATACAGCCACCGCCACAGGCTAGAGATCCAAGGGCCAGCGCCTGCGGGCAAAACGGGTTCTTACGGTACCTATACGCCAGGGAGCGGACTACCGGTGGGCAACCACAAAAGTCAGAACATTTTCAAAGGCGCAGGGAAAGACAGCCACCATCAGCCGTCCGGGGAGAGCACAACAACAACACTGCAGCTGGCTGCGGGACCCGTCCATCCGGCCGTTTTGGTTTACCAGAGACTTTGTCAGTGATTGTCTGAGTGAGTACACCAGTGCCATCAGGCACCGCGCCGCGCTGTTCCTGCAACCCTGTACCCCAGCCATCCGGCCTCCCCGTTACACCATCGGGCCCCGGGATCACCAACCCCTGCTCATGGAGGGGACAACATCTCAGCTGCACCCTACCATCTCTCCTGGGATCCTCGTTACCAGCAGCGGTGGTGCCATCATCACCACATCCCGTGGGTGGCATCACGAACAATCTCCCTAACCAATCCATCCCCATTTCACTCACGGGTGAGGAGCGCTGCTCGAGTCCCCGGGTCCGGTCCACTGCTCGAGCCACCGAGCAGCAGCAGCAGAAGCCCCGGACCCAAGTGTGGCGAGCGCGTCCCCTCCGCCCGCGACACACCCTGTCTTGGATTCTGTTTTGGGTTGCACTATAACTTGCAGTGATGAGAAGGCCACTTTCAGTTTATTAGTTTCCTGCTTTACCCTGTGCCCCATGACATGACACATTATTAGCACGTGGCGTTATGGACAGTGGCATGTCTTATGACCACGCTGTCCATAATGGGTCACGCATTGTTTGCCACCATTGGGATGGCCCTCCTCTCACAGATGGTGTCCAGGAGATGACCGTGAGGGACCTTTTCTGTGGACCTGGTGCGGTCCCCCTGGGGTTTTCCTGGAGCAATCTTCCCGGCTCTGCTATTCCTGAGACATCCTGGGTATGTGGGGAATGAGGCACTAGTCAAACCCCGGCGCACGCCACCCTCTGCCACCCGCCTCCTGCTCCCTCTGATCTCCTGTCAAATATAGGGAACAATAGGCATCTCCAGTTACAGAGCTGGGAGGGTGGGGGTCCAGGACTGGCTGATGCTCAGGGGTTACTGCTGGGGGGACACATTTCTTTCCATATGTTGATCGCTCTGTCCTGCGCTGCGGGGTCACAATGGGCAGCTAGCCGGTGGTGGGCACAGGTCGGGCAGAGTTTGGCTTGTGGTTGGTGGGCAGCGCGCTGCTGCAGCTGTCCTGTCACTGCCTCCTTCTCTTTGCTTGGGGGATTACAGAGGGAAGGTGTGTGAGAGTCTGCACAAGTGTCTGCCTGCTCCGCAGATTCCTGCTGCTCCCAGGTGAGGACGGGCTGCTTTGTGCGCACCAGCCTCCACACCTGGACTTCACTGGGTCACCAGCCTCCACACCTGGACTTCACTGGGCCACCACTTCTCCAGTACTCCACACCTGGACTTCACTGGGCCACCACTTATCCAGAACTCCACACCTGGACTTCACTGGGTCACCACTTCTCCAGTACTCCACACCTGGTCCTGACCAGGTCACTTCTCCAGAACTCCACACCTGGACTTCACTTGGTCACCACTTATCCAGTACTCCACACCCGGTCCTGACCAGGTCACTTCTCCAGTACTCCACACCTGGACTTCACTGGGTCACTACTTTTCCAGTACTCCACACCTGGTCCTGACCAGGTCACTTCTCCAGTACTACACACCTTGACTTCACTGGGTCACTACTTCTCCAGTACTCCACACCTGGTCCTGACCAGGTCACTTCTCCAGTACTCCACACCTGGACTTCACTGTGTCACTACTTCTCCAGTACTCCACACCTGGATCTCACCAGGTCACCCCTTCTTCAGCGGTCTACACCTGGATAACAGCGGGCCACCACTTCTCCAACGCTTCACACCTGGATCTCACCGGGTCACTACTTCTCCAGTGCTCCACACCTAGACCTTCACAGGTAATCACTTCTCCAGCGTTCTATACCTGGATCTCAACAGGTGACCACTTCTCCATTGCTCCACACCTTTACCTCTAAGATCACCACTCTCCAGTGTTCCACACCTGGATCAGAACAGGTCACCATTTCTTCAGCATTCCACGCTTGGATCTCATTGGGTCACTACTCCAGCTCTCCACACATGGACCTCATCAGATGACCACTTCTACAGCACTCATTTCCTAGACCGCTACTGGTTCACCATTACTCAAGTACTCCACAACAGAACCTCACCGAGTTGCTCCTTCGCCAGTGCTTCACCCTTGGACCTCACCTGGTCACCTCTTCTCCAGCACTCCCCCTGGATCTCATTGGGTCATCACTTCTCTAGTGCTCCACACCTGGATCTTACTGGGTCGCTACATCTCTAGCATTTCACACATGAACTTTATCAGTTCAGGGCTTCTTCAGCGCTCCACACCTGGGCTTCACCGGTCACCACTTGTCTAGTGCTCTTCACCTAGACCTCCATCGGGTCACCATTTCTCCTGTGCTTCACACCTGGATATTACCGTGTCACCACTTCTCCTGCACTCCACCTGGATCGGACAGGATCAGTTCTTCTCCAACACTCCACACCTGGATCTAACTGGGTCACAACATCTCTAGTGCTCTACAACTGGATTTCCCCACTGGGTCACCAGTTCTCCACACGTGGACCTTCCAGGTCACCACTTCTCCATCGCTCCACACCTGGGACGCACCAGGTGTCCGCCTCTCCTGCACTGTACACCTGGATCTCCCGATCACCACTTCTCCAGAAGGGAATATTCTGGCAACTTCCAGCCAAACTTCAGGAATTCTACAGGAATCAAGAACGACTCCAAGAATCCGCAGGTAGTGGACACGGGAGGCCACAATGCCACCGCTCCTAGGTCACCGCTCCTAGGTCACCGCTCCTAGGTCACCGCTCCTAGGTCACAGCCCACATATTACTCTACTAACAGTATACCAACCGGGGTAACATTCTGTGTATTATACCCCCTATATTATATTAATCTGGGGTCACATCCTGTGTATTATACCCCCCATATTATATTAATCTGGGGTCACATCCTGTGTATTATACCCCCCATATTATATTAATCTGGGGTCACAGCCTGTGTATTATATCCCCCATATTATATTAATCTGGGGTCACATCCTGTGTATTATACCCCCATATTATATTAATCTGGGGTCACATCCTGTGTATTATACCCCCCATATTATATTAATCTGGGGTCACATCCTGTGTATTATAATCCCCCATATTATATTAATCTGGGGTCACATCCTGTGTATTATACCCCCCATATTATATTAATCTGGGGTCACATCCTGTGTATTATACCCCCCATATTATAATAATCTGGGGTCTCATCCTGTGTATTATACCCCCCATATTATATTAATCTGGGGTCACATCCTGTGTATTATACCCCCATATTATATTAATCTGGGGTCACATCCTGTGTATTATACCCCCCATATTATATTAATCTGAGGTCACATCCTGTGTATTATACCCCCCATATTATATTAATCTGGGGTCACAGCCTGTGTATTATACCCCCTATATTATATTAATCTGGGGTCTCATCCTGTGTATTATAACCCCCCATTTTATATTAATCTGTGGTCACATCCTGTGTATTATACCCCCCCCCCATATTATATTAATCTGGGGTCACATCCTGTCTATTAAACCCCCATATTATATTAATCTGGGGTCACAGCCTGTGTATTATACCCCCTATATTATATTAATCTAGGGTCTCATCCTGTGTATTATACCCCCCATATTATATTAATCTGGGGTCACATCCTGTGTATTGTACCCCCCATATTATATTAATCTGGGGTCACATCCTGTGTATTATAACCCCCATATTATATTAATCTGGGGTCACATCCTATGTATTATACCCCCCATTTTATATTAATCTGGGGTCACATCCTGTGTATTATACCCCCCATATTATATTAATCTGGGGTCACATCCTGTGTATTGTACCCCCCATATTATATTAATCTGGGGTCACATCCTGTGTATTATACCCCCCATATTATATTAATCTGGGGTCACATCCTATGTATTATACCCCCCATTTTATATTAATCTGGGGTCACATCCTGTGTATTATACCCCCCATATTATATTAATCTGGGGTCACAGCCTGTGTATTATACCCCCTATATTATATTAATCTGGGGTCTCATCCTGTGTATTATACCCCCCATATTATATTAATCTGGGGTCACATCCTGTGTATTATACCCCCCATATTATATTAATCTGGGGTCACATCCTGTGTATTATACCCCCCATATTATATTAATCTGAGGTCACATCCTGTGTATTATACCCCCCATATTATATTAATCTGGGGTCACAGCCTGTGTATTATACCCCCCATATTATAGTAATCTGGGGTCACATCCTGTGTATTATACCCCCCATATTATATTAATCTGGGGTCACATCCTGTGTATTATACCCCTCATATTATATTAATCTGAGGTCACATCCTGTGTATTATACCCCCCATATTATATTAATCTGGGGTCACATCCTATGTATTATACCCCCCATATTATATTAATCTGAGGTCACAGCCTGTGTATTATACCCCCCATATTATAATAATCTGGGGTCACAGCCTGTGTATTATACCCCCCATATTATATTAATCTGAGGTCACAGCCTGTGTATTATACCCCCCATATTATATTAATCTGAGGTCACAGCCTGTGTATTATACCCCCCATATTATATTAATCTGGGGTCACATCCTGTGTATTATACCCCCCCATATTATAATAATCTGGGGTCACATCCTGTGTATTATACCCCCCCATATTATAATAATCTGGGGTCACATCCTGTGTATTATACCCCCCATATTATATTAATCTGGGGTCACATCCTGTGTATTATACCCCCCATATTATATTAATCTGAGGTCACATCCTGTGTATTATACCCCCCATATTATATTAATCTGGGGTCACAGCCTGTGTATTATACCCCCCATATTATATTAATCTGGGGTCACATCCTGTGTATTATACCCCCCATATTATATTAATCTGGGGTCACATCCTGTGTATTATACCCCTCATATTATATTAATCTGAGGTCACATCCTGTGTATTATACCCCCCATATTATATTAATCTGGGGTCACATCCTGTGTATTATACCCCCCATATTATATTAATCTGGGGTCACATCCTGTGTATTATACCCCCCATATTATATTAATCTGAGGTCACAGCCTGTGTATTATACCCCCCATATTATATTAATCTGGGGTCACATCCTGTGTATTATACCCCCCATATTATATTAATCTGGGGTCACATCCTGTGTATTATACCCCCCATATTATATTAATCTGAGGTCACATCCTGTGTATTATACCCCCATATTATATTAATCTGGGGTCACATCCTGTGTATTATAACCCCCCATATTATATTAATCTGGGGTCACATCCTGTGTATTATGCCCCCCATATAATATTAATCTGGGGTCACATCCTGTGTATTATACCCCCCATATTATATTAATCTGAGGTCACAGCCTGTGTATTATACCCCCCATATTATATTAATCTGGGGTCACATCCTGTGTATTATACCCCCCATATTATATTAATCTGAGGTCACAGCCTGTGTATTATACCCCCATATTATATTAATCTGGGGTCACATCCTGTGTATTATACCCCCCATATTATATTAATCTGAGGTCATAGCCTGTGTATTATAACCCCCATATTATATTAATCTGGGGTCACATCCTGTGTATTATACCTCCCATATTATATTAATCTGGGGTCACATCCTGTGTATTATACCCCCCATATTATATTAATCTGAGGTCACATCCTGTGTATTATACCCCCCATATTATATTAATCTGAGGTCACATCCTGTGTATTATATCCCCCATATTATATTAATCTGGGGTCACATCCTGTGTATTATATCCCCCATATTATATTAATCTGGGGTCACATCCTGTGTATTATATCCCCCATATTATATTAATCTGGGGTCACATCCTGTGTATTATATCCCCCATATTATATTAATCTGGGGTCACATCCTGTGTATTATACCCCCCATATTATATTAATCTGGGGTCACATCCTGTGTATTATACCCCCCATATTATATTAATCTGGGGTCACATCCTGTGTATTATACCCCCCATATTATATTAATCTGGGGTCACAGCCTGTGTATTATATCCCCCATATTATATTAATCTGGGGTCACATCCTGTGTATTATACCCCCCATATTATATTAATCTGGGGTCACATCCTGTGTATTATACCCCCCATATTATATTAATCTGGGGTCACAGCCTGTGTATTATACCCCCCATATTATATTAATCTGGGGTCACATCCTGTGTATTATACCCCCCATATTATATTAATCTGGGGTCACAGCCTGTGTATTATACCCCCATATTATATTAATCTGGGGTCACATCCTGTGTATTGTAAAGTCTAACCACCTGTAACAGCTGAACATGGTCACAGTTCCTTTCAGTAGCCCGTGAACCTGGGCCACAACAGCCTCTAGTAGCCCTCAATCCTGGGATACATCCCCCTCCAGTAGCCCCAGAACCTGGGCCAGAACATCACCAGAATCCCCTTTACCTATTGCACAACTGCAGCAACCCCCAAACCTGTGGCACAACTCCGCCAGTAACCATCAAATCGGGGCACAACCACATCAAGAAATCACCAAACCGCCTTCGAGTATCCTCAGAACCTGGTGCACCACTTCTGCTAGCAACCCCAAAATCTGCCAAAAAATACCCAAACTTAGGGCACAACTCCTACCAGTAATCCTTAAACCTACGGCACAAACCCCAGCAGTAATTTCGAACCTGGGGCATTATTATAAAATCCCCCCACTAGTAACCCGCAAACATGGGCACAGTCCCTGCTAGTAACCACAGCTTGTAGAACACAACCCCCACCAGAACCCCCCGAACCTGGGGCACAACCCTAGACTGTAACCCCTCAACTTTGGGTACAACCCTGGCCAGTAGCCCCCGCACTTAGGGCTCAACGTCTTTCAGTAAGCCCTGAACCTGGGCCACAACCCCCTCCTGTAATCCTATATTGTGGGATAAAACCCACCCACCCACCACTAACCCTAAAAACTAGGGTACAACCCCTGCCAGTATCTTCCAATCCCTAGAGCACAGCCCTAACCAGTAACCTCCCAAATCTAGGGCACAGCCTCTGTCAGTAACCCCCGAATCTGGGGCACAACTTGCACCAGTAACTCCGAGAACTCAGGGCACAACCCCAACAGTAACCCTTGAACCTGTGACACAATCTTTGCCAGTAATCCCTAAACCCAGTTCACAACCCCTGTCAGTAACCCCTGAAGCTATTGCACAAACCCTGTCAGTAACCCCTGAAGCTATGGCACAACCCCTGTCAGTAACCCCTGAAGCTATTGCACAAACCCTGTCAGTAATCTGAAATTTTGGGCACAATGTCTGTAGGTAATTCCTGAACCAGAGGCCCAAACCTCGCCAGTAACTCCCGAACCTGCAACAAAACCTGGGTCAGAACCCCTGCCAGCAACCCCTGAAGCTAGGGTTAAATCTCCACCAGTAACCCCCAAAATCTAAGGCACAAACCCAGCCAGTAACTCCTCGAACCTGGGGCACAATCCCCACCAGAAACCCCCAATCCTGTGGTACAGTCTTTGCTAGTATCCACCAAACCTGGGCACAACCGCTGTTGGCAACCCCCATAATTTAGAGATCAGCCCTTGCCAGAGACCCTATAATCTGCAGCACAACCCACACCAGTATCCTGCCAAAACTCTAGGACAACCCCAGCCAGTAAACCCCAGAACCAAGGGTACAGAGCTTACCAGTAACCCACAAACCTGGATCACAGCTCCTGCCAGTAACCATGAACCTGGGGCACAACCCCTGCAAGTAGCTCCCAAAGCTGAGGGCACAACCCCTGCAATTAGCTCCCAAAGCTGAGGGCACAACTCCCACCAGTAACCGTCGAAACCTAGGGTCCAACCACTGACAGTATTTCCCAAAACCTAGGGCACAGCCCCTATCAGTAACCCCCAAACCTGGAACACAATCTCTGACACCATTCCCCAAACCTTTTGTACAACCGCTGGGAGTAATTTCTGAATCTGATGCATAACCTTCTCCAGTAACTTCCGAACCTGGTGCAAAACCCACGACACTAGCCCCCACACCTTGTGCACAACCCCTGCCAGTAACCCCTGACACTGGGGCTCAGCCCCTGTCAGTAACCCCCAAACCTGGAGCACAACCTCTGACACTAACCACCAAACCTGGTGCACAACCCCAGCCAGTAACCCCTGAACCAGGGGCACAACCCCTATCAGTAACACCTGAACCTAGGGCACAAACAATGTCAGTAATCCCCCAAATTTGCACCACAACCCCTGCCAATAACCCCCAAACCAGGGGCACAAACACTGCCAGAAACTCTGAACCTGGGGCACAGTCTTTACCAGAAACTACCAAATCTATACGCAACCCCAGCCAGTAACCCCAGAACATATAGCTCAGCCCCTGCCAGAAACCCTCTGAACCAACTCCAGTATTCCCTGGGAAATTGGGGCACAACCCCTGCTAGTAATCTACAGAACCAATTGTACAGCCCCCAAAAGTGACCCACAAACCTGGGGCACGAATCCTGCAAGAATCCGCCAAACTTGGGCCCCAATTCCTGCCAGTAACCAGCGGAACTGGGGAACAACGCCCTGACAGGAACCCCCAAACTTAAGGGACAGTCTGCACTTGTAACCCACAAACTTGGGGCCCCACTCTTGCCAATAACATGGGGCACAACCCCCTCCATAAACCCCAGAACCTGGGGCACAACCTCCACCAATAACCTCCAGAACATTGGGCACAATCCCAACCAGATACTCTCAAATTTGGATCACAACCCATGCCAGTAACGCCAGTCAGTATATCCTGAACCTAAGGCACCCTCAAAAATAGGGCACCACCTCCAAACCTGTCAACAAACCTCTCAAATAATCTTCAAACTTGGGGTACAACCAAAGCCATAGCCCCCGCCAGTAAATCCCCAGCCGTTGGCAGATCTTCTACCAATCCCTGAAAACCGTTCCCCCAGGAGCGATGATTCCTAACACCCAGTCTTTTTCTCATTTAGGTTGGGATCTGTTGGGCTCTGGATGGGGTGTCCTCCCTGTAATGTTGGATTATCTGGAACCTCTTGGAGATATTAATGATGACGGCTGGGCATCCGTTTTCTGCTTGTGTTTTGGCCCCTGAACGTGGCCGCTATGTAGTGGATCGATGGATGATCCCAGGAGACGTCTAATAAAGGCTGCACGTTACTGGAGCAGAACATCAACCTAGGACGTGGCACCTTCTACAAGGTCAGATTTTGCCGGAATGGAGAGCAGCGCCTGACCGTTGCAATACCAGGGAATCCAAAGACTCCTCCAACCCCACGGTGCCAGGTCCATTCCCGAGGAGCTCCAACGTCCAATGCGAGGATAAGGTAGCCTCATCACCCCCTAACATCTCCTGATCTCTCTCTACTAACAGACACCAGGTCTCTGACATCTCCTAATACATAGACACAATAGTAATAATCATTGTAATCTCTATAGCACCAACATATTCTGCAGCACGGTACAATTCAGAGGAAACTTGTGCAGTCAAGATAAGACTTTACAGAGTAACATAGCCCAGCATATACTATATACTAAGAGGAGTGAGGGTTATGCTCACAAGCTACAATCTATGGGGAAATAGGGGGGATACAAGAGGTAAGACAAGTGCTTGTGGTGTACAAGCTACCAATGTATAGGGGGCTTTACACGCTGCGACATCACTAACGATTGCTAGCGATGTCGAGCGCGATAGCACCCGCCCCCGTCGTATGTGCAACATTTGGTGCTCGCTGCCGTAGCAAACATTATCGCTACGGCAGCGTCACACGCACATACCTTGGCAGCGACGTCGCTGTGACCGCCGAACAATACCTCCTTCAAGGGGGAGGAGCGTTCGGCGTCACAGCAGCATCACTAAGCGGCCGGCCAATAGAAGCGGAGATGAGCGGAACGTAACATCCCACCCACCTCCTTCCTTCCGCATTGCCGGTGGACGCAGGTAGGAGATGTTTGTCGTTCCCGGGGTGTCACACACAGCGATGTGTGGAGCTGCAGGAACGAGGAACAACATTGTATCTCCTATTGGTGCGACATTATGGAAATGAACAACGTGTCAATGAGCAACGGTTTTGCACGTTTTTGTGCTCGTTGATTGTTGCTCCTTGGTGTCACACGCTGCGATGTCGCTACCGGTGCCGGATGTGCGTCACTAACAACGTGACTGCGACAATATATCGGTAGCGATGTCGCAGCGTGTAAAGCACCCTTATGTGTATATAAGGGCAGTCACATAACGCTGCATGATCCAGTCAAGTACAGGTACAAATGGCTACCAAGTGCATGGGGGAGAGGACAGGGGATAATTAGATTAATCAGGTGGTAGATCAGTCAAAAGAGATGTGTTTTTAGGGCCTGCTTGAAACTGTGGATATTAACCATATTGTCTGGTGTAGTGAATTCCAGAAAATTGGTGCAGCACAAGAGAGTCCAGGAGACAGGACTGGGAGGTTTGGATTATAGAGGAGGTAACACTTAAGACCGCTTTACACACTGCAATATCGGTACCGATATCGCTAGCGTGGGTACCCACCCCCATCGTTTGTGAGACACAGGCAAATTGCTGCCCGTGGCGCACAAAATCGCGCGGACCCGTCACACTACTTACCTGCCTAGCGATGTCGATGTGACCGGCAAACCGCCTCCTTTCTAAGGGGGCGGTCCATTCGGCGTCACAGCGACGTCACTAAGCGGCCGCCCAATAGAAGCGGAGAGGCGGAGATGAGCGGGACGTAACATCCCGCCCACCTCCTTCTTTCCTCATTGCTGGCGTGTGGCAGGTAAGGAGAGGTTCCTCGTTCCTGCGGTGTCACACATAGAGATGTATGCTGCCGCAGGAACGAGGAACAACATCGTACCTGCAGCAGCAACAATAATTGAGATTAGGGGGAGATGTCACCGATTAGCGATTTTGAACGTTTTTGCAATGATTCAAAAGCGCTAATAGGTGTCACACGCAACAACATCGCTAACGCGGCCGGATGTGCTTTAGCGATGTCGTAGCGTGTAAAGCAACCTTTAGATCATGAGTGGAACAGAGAGGACAGGAAGGTGACAGACAGAAATAAGGAGGACATGTAGGGTGGTGCAGAACTGTCAAGAGAATGGTTAGGTGATACATAAAGATGAGGAGGACATGTAGGGCGGTGCAGAACTGTGGAGAGAACGGGTTCGTGATAGACAGAGATGACAAAGGAGGTGTAGGGTGGTGGAAAACTGTGGAGAGGACAGGTAGGGGATAGAGATGATAAGGAGATGTAGGGCAATGGAGACTCGTGGAGAAGATGGGTAGGATGATAGACAGATGAGGAAATGTAGGGAGGTGCAGCACTGTGTAGAGGACGGGTAGGTGAGAGACAGAGATATGGAGAAGGAGGAGATGTAGGGTGGTGCAGAACTGTGGAGAGGACAAATAGCTAATAGACAGGGATGAGAAGGAGATGTAGGGTGGTGCAAAACTGTGGAGTGGAGGGGTTTGTTATATACAGAGATGAGGGAGGAGATGCAGGATGGTGCAGAACTGTTGAGTAGACAGATAGGTGATAGGGATGATGAGGAGATGTAGGGCGATGGAGACTTATGGAGAAGATGGGTAGGATGTTAAACAGATGAGGAGGAGATGTAGGGAGGTGCAGCACTGTCCAGAGGACGGGTAGGTGATAGACAGAGATGAAGGAGGAGATGTAGGGAGGTGCAGCACTGTCCAGAGGACGGGTAGGTGATAGACAGAGATGAAGGAGGAGATGTAGGGAGGTGCAGCACTGTCCAGAGGACGGGTAGGTGATAGACAGAGATGAGGAGGAGATGTAGGGGGTGCAGCACTGTGGAGAGGACTGGTAGGTGATAGACAGAGATGAAGGAGGAGATGTAGGGGGTGCAGCACTGTGGAGAGGACTGGTAGGTGATAGACAGAGATGAGGAGGAGATGTAGGGGGTGCAGCACTGTGGAGAGGACAGGTAGGTGATAGACAGAGATGAGGGATGAGATATATGGAGGTGCAGAGCTGTGGAGAGGATGGGTAGGTGATAGACAGAGATGAGGAAGGAGTAGTAGGGTGGTGCACAACTGTGGAGAAGATGGGTTGAGTGATGAAAAAGATGAGGAGGAGATGAAAGTGGTGCAGAACTGTGGAGAGGATGGGTGGGTGATAGACAGAGATGAGGAGGAGATGTAGGGGGTGCAGAGCTGTGGAGAGGACAGGGAGGTGATTGACAGAGACGGGGAGAAGATATAGGATGCTGCAGAACTATGGAGAGGACGGGTAGGTGATAGACAGAGATGAGGAGGAGATGTAGGGGGTGCAGAACTGTGGAGAGGATGGATAGGTGATAGACAGAGATGAGGAGGAGATGTATGGGGTGCAGCACTGTGGAGAGGACGGGTAGGTGATAGAGATGAGGAGGAGATGTATGGGGTGCAGCACTGTGCAGAGGACGGGTAGGTGATACAGAGATGAGGAGGAGATGTAGGGGGTGCAGCACTGTGGAGAGGACGGGGAGGTGATAGACAGAGATGAAGGAGGAGATGTAGGGAGGTGCAGCACTGTCCAGAGGACGGGTAGGTGATAGACAGAGATGAAGGAGGAGATGTAGGGAGGTGCAGCACTGTCCAGAGGACGGGTAGGTGATAGACAGAGATGAGGAGGAGATGTAGGGGGTGCAGCACTGTGGAGAGGACTGGTAGGTGATAGACAGAGATGAAGGAGGAGATGTAGGGAGGTGCAGCACTGTCCAGAGGACGGGTAGGTGATAGACAGAGATGAGGAGGAGATGTAGGGGGTGCAGCACTGTGGAGAGGACAGGTAGGTGATAGACAGAGATGAAGGAGGAGATGTAGGGGGTGCAGCACTGTGGAGAGGACGGGTTGGTGATAGACAGAGATGAGGAGGAGATGTAGGGGGTGCAGCACTGTGGAGAGGACAGGTAGGTGATAGACAGAGATGAGGAGGAGATGTAGCGGGTGCAGCACTGTGGAAAGGATGGGTAGGTGATAGACAGAGATGAGGAAGGAGTAGTAGGGTGGTGCACAACTGTGGAGAAGATGGGTTGAGTGATGAAAAAGATGAGGAGGAGATGAAAGTGGTGCAGAACTGTGGAGAGGATGGGTGGGTGATAGACAGAGATGAGGAGGAGATGTAGGGGGTGCAGAGCTGTGGAGAGGACAGGGAGGTGATTGACAGAGACGGGGAGAAGATATAGGATGCTGCAGAACTATGGAGAGGACGGGTAGGTGATAGAGATGAGGGAAATATAGGGCAGTGCAGAACTATGGAGAGGACGGGTAGGTGATAGAGATGAGGGAAATATAGGGCAGTGCAGAACTATGGAGAGGACGGGTAGGTGATAGAGATGAGGGAAATATAGGGCAGTGCAGAACTATGGAGAGGACGGGTAGGTGGTATACAGAGATAAGGAGATATAGGATGATGCAGAACTGTGGAGAGGAAAGGTAGGTGATAGATAGAGATGAGGAGATGTAGGGGGTGCAGAACTGTGGAGAGGACGGGCAAAGTGATGGAAAAAGATGAGGAGGAGATGTAGGGCGGTGCAGAACTATAGACAGATTTGTCTGTAAGGTTATGTGCCTATGGGATAATGTACCTGTGGATTTTGCTGTGAAAACATGCGGATTTATCTAGATTTTCCAAATAAATCCGCAGGTTTACGCAAGTACAAACACTCCCCTTGCTCCTGCGGTGTCACACAGAGCGATGACCCACAACGCTAAACAACCCTTACCGATTTTTGACTTTGGGACGACCTCTCCATGGTGAACGATTTTCACTATTTTTGAGGTCGCCTAAGGTCGCTGGTCAGTGTCACACGCTGCGATATCGTTAATGACGCCGGATGTGCGTCACTAACAACGTGACCCCGACGACCAAACATTAACGATATCGTAGCGTGTAAAGCCCCCTTTAGGCATTGTCCACGATGCAGGAGCCATCTTTGAATTACATGTGCTAGCATTTTGTATTAAGGAAAATCACTGAAAATAAATATATATATATATACTGTATATATGTGTTAGTAAGAAACAAAAGCATTCATACATATGTGTTAGGCTACATCAACTAAACTATACATATTTGAGTCTATGAAATGGCTGAATTAAGTATTTCAGTTTCCTCAGTTCTTACCCTCGACACCCTGTGGATGCCACAATGGTGGTGTAACGCCTGGGGCACCCACATTGCCTCCTTTGTGGCTCATACGTTTTTGGTTTTGTATATAGGCTTTCCTCGCTCTGTACCACATTATTGTTAGTCATATGATCTGTGACAATGTTATATTCTTGTATAACTCTTTTCGGTAATTTTTTGAGCCTGTGTGATTTGTTGGGTAACCAGTGCACACATTGGCGCATGGTGGAGGCATGGGCGCAGCGGCTGCTCATTGAGGATAGACTGGAGAGGGGAGCGCTTGGTAAGGGGCAGTCTGATCAGTAGAGAGCTGCAGTGTTACAGGCGAGAATGAAGAAGAGCAACAGAAACATTTCACAAAGTCAAAGGTGAGAAAAGGTGACATTCTACAGATGTTTTGAGGCGCAGGTGACATGAGCGAGTGATTGAATATAGGGAGTGACGGAGAGATCGCAGTCACATATAGTATAACCCAAGACATCGGGCGTGCTGCTGGGGCGTAATGGTAGAGCCACACGGAGATGGTAATATCGGGTAAGGGAGGTTAGTGAAGGGACGAAACACGAGAAGTTCAGTTTTTGACAGATTAAGTGTCAGATAAAGGAGGACATGATAGAGACAGCGGACAGACCACCCCTGGTCTTGTGTAGTAATGTGGGGTGATGCCAGGACACTGTGTATAACTGGTGTCATCAGCAGAGAGATGTACTGGAGACCAAATCTACTGATGGCTTCTCCAATAGAGGCAGTGTATAGAGAAGGGGGGCTAGGACTGAACCCTGACAGGAAGAGGAGGGACCTAGGATCAGACCCTGAGGAACCCTGACAGTATAAGAGGAGGGGACCTGGGACTGAACCCTGAGGAACCCTGACAGTATAAGAGGAGGGGACCTGGGACTGAACCCTGAGGAACCCTGAAAGGAACAGGAAGAGGAGGGACCTAGGATCAGACCCTGAGGAACCCTGACAATAAGAGGAGGGGACCTGGGACTGAACCCTGAGGAACCCTGAAAGGAACAGGAAGAGGAGGGACCTAGGATCAGACCCTGAGGAACCCCGACAGTAAGAGGAGGGGACCTAGGACTGAACCCTGAGGAAGCCCAACATGATGAGGAGGGGACCTAAGACTGATCCTGAGGAACCCTGACAGTAAGAGGAGGGGGCCTAGAACTGAACCCTGTGGACCCTGACAGTAAAAGAAGGGGGCTAGGACTGAACCCTGAGGAACCCCGACAGTAAGAGAAGATCTAGGAACGAAGCCTGAGGAACCCTGACAGTAACAGGAGAGGAGCTTAGAACTGAACCCTGGGGACCAGATCGGAAGAGGAGAGGACCTAGGACTGATCCTGAGGAACCCTGACTGTAAGAGGAGGGACCTAGGACTGATCCTGAGGAACCCTGATAGTAAGAGTGTGCCGCCCCCCGCGACAGCCGATGGGCTTTTCGGACCCGCATCCGCAGTGGCTCGAGGGGTCTCCGGATCAGAGGTGGGGTCGCGCAGCTACCTCGGAAATAAAAAGGGGGAATTTGTGTTTTGGGGTGGTGAATGGGATAATGTTTGTGACGCCACCCACGGTGCGTGGTAATGGGAGAGACCACCGCTGCTGTTGGGGAGCCCGGTGACTATGTTGAAGCAGCAGGATGTTTTTGTTTTGGTTTTTGGTGGGTGTAGTTCAGGGTGTTCCTCAGGATTTATGTACACCTGTTGGTAGCAACACCAAACTGACAGAACCCGTAACCAAGGAGGAGCGGGTACCATGCAGAAGGGCAGATTGCACGGCACCCTTGTGACGACTTGATAGGCCAGGGCGTCACAAGAGGAGAGGAGCTTAGAACTGAACCCCGAGGACCCGACAGAAGAGGAGAGGACCTAGGACTGATCCTGAGGAACCCTGACAGTAAGAGGAGGAGACCTAGGACTGAACTCTGAGGACTCTGAAAGTAAAAGAAGGTGACCTAGAACTGAGACCTAAGAAACCCCGACAGTAAGAGAAGGAGACCTAGGACTGAACCCTGAGGACCACAGCAGTAAGAGGAGGAGACCTATGACTGATCCTGAGGAATCCTGACAGTAAGAGGAGGGGACCTAGGACTGAACTATGAGGACTCTGAAAGTAAGAGAAGGTGACCTAGGACTGAGCCCTCAGAAACCCCGGCAGTAAGAGAAGGAGACCTAGGACTGATCCCTGAGGAACCCGACAAAGGGGGGGACCTAAGACTGAATCTTGAGGAACCCTGACAGTAAGAGGAGGGGACCTAGGACCGAACCCTGAGGAACCCGGGCAGTAAGGGGAGGAGACCTAGTACTGAACCCTGAGGACCCTAAAAGAGGAGGGGACCTAGGACCGAACCCTGTGGAACCTGGGCAGTAAGGGGAGGAGACCTAGGACTGAACCCTGAGGACCCTAAAAATAAGAGTAGGGGACCTAGGACTGAACCCTCAGGATTCTGACAGTAAGAGGAGGGGACCTAGGGCTGCGCTTTGAGGAACTCCGACAGTAAGAGGAGGGGACCGACGACTGAACTTTGAGGAACCCCGACAGTAATAATCAGCAGCAACCATTAGATTTAGCTGTTAGCAGATCATTAGGGACTTTAGTGAGGGCAGTTTCTGTAGAGTGTAAGGGGCGGAAATCAAATTGCAAAGGGTAAAGAAGAGAATTATCTGACGGTCAGCGGATTAGAGGAGAGTGGAGCAAGTGCTCCAGGAGTTTTCAGATGAGGGGAGATTAGAGACTGGTCAGTAGTTCTGGTCAGTGATGTTTGTTTTTTTAGGAAAGTGTTAATGATGGTGTATGTGTGATCTAGGAGGGAAAGATACCGAAAGAAAGAGACTAGGTGAGTGGTGACAGCCGGGAAGAAGGAGGAGGAGATGTGAGGGAAGAGGGCCACCGGTAGTAAGGTGAGAAGAAGCGAGGAGCCGGGCACCCTCCTCTTCTGTCACGTGAAAGTGAACTTGGTGAAGTGCTGGAGGGAAGAGGAGCCAAGATATTGGTGGATTGGGAGACACGTTTTTCTTTGAAATAATTGGCCAGATCATCAGTGCTTAAGCCTGCTTTACATGTTACGATCCAGTATACGATATCGTATGCGATCGGAACCGCCCCCATCGTATGTGCAGCACGTTCAATTTGTTGAATGTGCCGCACAAACGATTAACCCCCGTCACACCTACTTACCCGTCCATACGACCTCGATGTGGGCGGCGAACGTCCACTTCCTGGAGTGGGAGGGACGTTCGGCGTCACAGCGACGTCACGCGGCAGCCGGCCAATAGAAGCGGAGGGGCGGAGCTAAGCGGGACATAAACATCCCGCCCACCTCCTTCCTTCCGCATTGCGGGCCGGGAGCTGCAGGATGCAGGTAAGATCTGTTCAATGTTCCCGGGGTGTCACACACTGCGATGTGCGCTGCCCCGGGTACGATGAACAATCTGACGTTCAATCCATGAGGAATGAACGACGTGCGTGTGATGAACGTTTTACCGTTCATTCGCAATCGCACGTACCTGTCACACACTGCAATGTACCTTACAATGCCGGATGTGCGTCACGACGTGACCCCGCCGACACATGGGAAGATACATTACAGCGTGTAAAGCGGTGATAGACTAGAAGCAATGGGATGAAACTCATTAAGAGGACACACAGGTTAGATATTAGAAAAAAACTTTTTAACAGTGAGGAGATCAACGAGTGGAACAGGCGGCCACAAGAGGTGGTGAGGTCTCCTTCAATGGACGTCTTCAAAGAGAGACTGGGCAGACATCTGTGTGGGATGGTATAGTGACTCCTGCTGAGAGCCAGGGGCTGGAGCAGATGACCCTGGAGGTCCCTTCCAACTCCAACATTGTATGACTCTATGAATCTATCGGGGAAGGCACTTTATGGCTAAGTAAGGAATGAAAAGTGCCAAACAGCTATTTATTGTTTAGGATTGTCGATAGTGGGGAAGTGTCTTATTTGGAGAGATAAACAGCAGAGTTAGAAATTTTAAGCATAAACTTCTAATGTATGAAATCTTCGGCCATAAGTGATTTCTGCACCGACGCTCGGGAGCAGGAGCTCCGCTGGAGAGGACGTGGTTGCAGCGTGTTCCAGGATTGCCGCCGTCTGTTGGGTGGTTCTGGGTGTAGCCGCTGCAGCCTCATCCAGGGCACTTTCCACAGTTTTATTATAATGTTTGAGAGCTAATTCTGGAAATGAGGGAGGAGATCAGAGCTAAAGATGACCGTGAATTGTTCAGAAGTTCCTGGGTATTGACTGCACATAGATTTATGAATGTGTGATAAGTGGGCGTCCTGAGCGGGCGACAGTTATCGTAAGAGAAAGAAAGAAGGTTGTGGTCAGAGAGCATAGAGAGGAGTTAGTAATGCTGTACGCTAAGCAAAGCCAGGAGAAGACCAAGTCCCATATGTTCCCATCCTCATGTAGAGGAAATGGTAATGTCATATGCTGAGCAGAGCCAAGAGAAGACCAGGTCCTGTGTGTTCCCGTCCTTATGTAGAGGAGTTAGTAATGTCATATGCTGAGCAGAGCCAGGAGAAGACCAAGTCCCATATGTTCCCATCCTCATGTAGAGGAGTTAGTAATGTCATATGCTGAGCAGAGCCAAGAGAAGACCAGGTGCTGTGTGTTCCCGTCCTTATGTAGAGGAGTTAGTAATGTCATATGCTGAGCAGAGCCGGGAGAAGACCAGGTCCTGTGTGTTCCCGACCTCATGTAGAGGAGTTAGTAATGTCATATGCTGAGCAGAGCCGGGAGAAGACCAGGTCCTGTGTGTTCCCGTCCTTATGTAGAGGTGTTAGTAATGTCATATGCTGAGCAGAGCCAGAAGAAGACCAGGTCCTGTGTGTTCCCGTCCTTATGTAGAGGAGTTAGTAATGTCATATGCTGAGCAGAGCCGGGAGAAGACCAGGTCCTGTGTGTTCCCGTCCTTATGTAGAGGAGTTAGTAATGTCATATGCTGAGCAGAGCCGGGAGAAGACCAGGTCCTGTGTGTTCCCGACCTCATGTAGAGGAGTTAGTAATGTCATATGCTGAGCAGAGCCGGGAGAAGACCAGGTCCTGTGTGTTCCCGACCTCATGTAGAGAAGTTAGTAATGCTGTACGCTAAGCAAAGCCAGGAGAAGACCAAGTCCCATATGTTCCCATCCTCATGTAGAGGAAATGGTAATGTCATATGCTGAGCAGAGCCAGGAGAAGATCAGGTCCTGTGTGTTCCCGTCCTTATGTAGAGGAGTTAGTAATGTCATATGCTGAGCAGAGCCAGGAGAAGACCAAGTCCCATATGTTCCCATCCTCATGTAGAGGAAATGGTAATGTCATATGCTGAGCAGAGCCAAGAGAAGACCAGGTGCTGTGTGTTCCCGTCCTTATGTAGAGGAGTTAGTAATGTCATATGCTGAGCAGAGCCGGGAGAAGACCAGGTCCTGTGTGTTCCCGACCTCATGTAGAGAAGTTAGTAATGTCATATGCTGAGCAGAGCCGGGAGAAGACCAGGTCCTGTGTGTTCCCGTCCTTATGTAGAGGTGTTAGTAATGTCATATGCTGAGCAGAGCCAGAAGAAGACCAGGTCCTGTGTGTTCCCGTCCTTATGTAGAGGAGTTAGTAATGTCATATGCTGAGCAGAGCCGGGAGAAGACCAGGTCCTGTGTGTTCCCGTCCTTATGTAGAGGAGTTAGTAATGTCATATGCTGAGCAGAGCCGGGAGAAGACCAGGTCCTGTGTGTTCCCGTCCTTATGTAGAGGAGTTAGTAATGTCATATGCTGAGCAGAGCCGGGAGAAGACCAGGTCCTGTGTGTTCCCGACCTCATGTAGAGGAGTTAGTAATGTCATATGCTGAGCAGAGCCAAGAGAAGACCAGGTCCTGTGTGTTCCCGACCTCATGTAGAGGAGTTAGTAATGTCATATGCTGAGCAGAGCTGGGAGAAGACCAGGACCTGTGTGTTCCCGACCTCCTGTAGAGGAGTTAGTAATGCCACATGCTGAGCAGAGCCAGAAGAAGGCCAGGTCCTGTGTGTTCCCGTCCTCATGTAGAAGTGTTAGTAATGTCATATGCTGAGCAGAGCCGGAAGAAAACCAGGTCCTGTGTGTTCCCGACCTCATGTAGAGGAGTTAGTAATGTCATATGCTGAGCAGAGCTGGGAGAAGACCAGGTCCTGTGTGTTCCCGACCTCATGTAGAGGAGTTAGTAATGTCATATGCTGAGCAGAGCTGGGAGAAGACCAGGTCCTGTGTGTTCCTGACCTCATATAGAGGAGTTAGTAATGCCATATGCTGAGCAGAGCCGGAAGAAAACCAGGTCCTGTGTGTTCCCGACCTCATGTAGAGGAGTTAGTAATGTCATATGCTGAGCAGAGCCAGAAGAAGACCAGGTCCTGTGTGTTCCCGGCCTCATGTAGAGAAGTTAGTAATGTCATATGCTGAGCAGAGCTGGGAGAAGACCAGGTCCTGTGTGTTCCCGACCTCATGTAGAGGAGTTAGTAATGTCATATGCTGAGCAGAGCTGGGAGAAGATCAGGTCCTGTGTGTTCCCGACCTCATGTAGAGGAGTTAGTAATGTCATATGCTGAGCAGAGCTGGTTGAAGACCAGGTAACGTGTTCCTGACCTCATATAGAGGAGTTAGTAATACCACATGCTGAGCAGAGCCAGAAGGCCAGGTCCTGTGTGTTCCCGTCCTCATGAAGAGGACTAAATAATGCCATATGTTGAGAAGAGCCGGAAGAAGACCTGGTCCCGTGTGTTCCTGTCCTCATGTAGAGGAGTTAGTAATGTCATATGCTGAGCAGAGCCGGGAGAAGACCAGGTCCTGTGTGTTCCCGACCTCATGTAGAGAAGTTAGTAATGCTGTACGCTAAGCAAAGCCAGGAGAAGACCAAGTCCCATATGTTCCCATCCTCATGTAGAGGAAATGGTAATGTCATATGCTGAGCAGAGCCAGGAGAAGATCAGGTCCTGTGTGTTCCCGTCCTTATGTAGAGGAGTTAGTAATGTCATATGCTGAGCAGAGCCAGGAGAAGACCAAGTCCCATATGTTCCCATCCTCATGTAGAGGAAATGGTAATGTCATATGCTGAGCAGAGCCAAGAGAAGACCAGGTGCTGTGTGTTCCCGTCCTTATGTAGAGGAGTTAGTAATGTCATATGCTGAGCAGAGCCGGGAGAAGACCAGGTCCTGTGTGTTCCCGTCCTTATGTAGAGGAGTTAGTAATGTCATATGTTGAGAAGAGCCGGAAGAAGACCTGGTCCCGTGTGTTCCTGTCCTCATGTAGAGGAGTTAGTAATGTCATATGCTGAGCAGAGCTGGGAGAAGACCAGGTCCTGGGTGTTCCCGTCCTCATGTAGAGGAGTTAGTAATGCGATTCCACAAGATCCCAAACCGGGACCAGTAGTTGCACTGCCCCTATACCAGGCAATACCCACTGTCTCCATCTTTTGGTTGGCCCACAGCTTTTATATCCCCCGCCAGTATTGTCTGCAATCACAGCCTATGCTCCTCAAGACGATGTATACCACAACTATAGCATGTATATCCAGCCGACAACAACACCCATTCTTTCATCAGTGTCCTAAGTACCCCAAGCCGCCCCCGGGATCAAACCAAGTCCCCCAAAAACATGCATGCATGGACTGCATGTGAGACCCCCCAGTGGTGATGGCTACAATGGGTCCACAATCTCTATCCACATAATAGAACTAGTGGCTGGGAGAACATTGGCTTAATTTAGGCCCTGAGACAATAACGAGAGTAATGAATGATTGTTTTACTCTAATTACCAATCCCGTGCCTGGCCTTCTGTGCACCTTTAACTTAACAAGCAAGAAAATATCACAACAATGAGAAGAACAATGAGATCGACGTAACCTGCGCTCCGTGCTGGAAAAGTCCACATCCCAAAGACCCATGGACTGTGCTTTACGTCCATTGGTAAAATACTCTTTAGTCCACAGCGAGCTCCTCACATGCAAAGAATAAAACTGAGGTTAGAAAACGTTGTATGTTCAGCAGAGACGTCCTTATAATTACTGGCACCGGGAGGGCTGGGATAGGGAAGATGTCTCCTGCGACTAGGAGAAGACTGGAGAGAGCAGATGGTTCAGTGACATCAGGACCCGACCTCTCCTCCTCCTAATACACAGACACCAGGATCCGACCTCTCCTCCTCCTAATACACAGACATCAGGATCCGACCTCTCCTCCTCCTAATACACAGACATCAGGACGCCGACCTCTCCTCCTCCTAATACACAGACATCAGGATCCGACCTCTCCTCCTCCTAATACACAGACACCAGGATCCGACCTCTCCTCCTCCTAATACACAGACACCAGGATCCAACCTCTCCTTCTCCTAATACACAGACATCAGGACGCCGACCTCTCCTCCTCCTAATACACAGACACCAGGATCCGACCTCTCCTCCTCCTAATACACAGACATCAGGATCCGACCTCTCCTCCTCCTAATACACAGACACCAGGATCCGACCTCTCCTCCTCCTAATACACAGACATCAGGATCCGACCTCTCCTCCTCCTAATACACAGACATCAGGACGCCGACCTCTCCTCCTCCTAATACACAGACATCAGGATCCGACCTCTCCTCCTCCTAATACACAGACACCAGGATCCAACCTCTCCTCCTCCTAATACACACACATCAGGACGCCGACCTCTCCTCCTCCTAATACACAGACACCAGGATCCGACCTCTCCTCCTCCTAATACACAGACACCAGGATCCGACCTCTCCTCCTCCTAATACACAGACATCAGGATCCGACCTCTCCTCCTCCTAATACACAGACATCAGGACGCCGACCTCTCCTCCTCCTAATACACAGACACCAGGATCCGACCTCTCCTCCTCCTAATACACAGACACCAGGATCCGACCTCTCCTCCTCCTAATACACAGACATCAGGACCCCGACCTCTCCTCCTCCTAATACACACACATCAGGACGCCGACCTCTCCTCCTAATACACAGACACCAGGATCCGACCTCTCCTCCTCCTAATACACAGACATAAGGACGCCGACCTCTCCTCCTCCTAATACACAGACACCAGGATCCGACCTCTCCTCCTCCTAATACACAGACATCAGGACGCCGACCTCTCCTCCTCCTAATACACAGACACCAGGATCCGACCTCTCCTCCTCCTAATACACACACATCAGGACCCCGACCTCTCCTCCTCCTAATACACACACATCAGGATGCTGACCTCTCCTCCTCCTAATACACAGACACCAGGATCCGACCTCTCCTCCTCCTAATACACAGACACCAGGATCCGACCTCTCCTCCTCCTAATACACAGACACCAGGACGCCGACCTCTCCTCCTCCTAATACACAGACATCAGGATCCGACCTCTCCTCCTCCTAATACACAGACACCAGGATCCGACCTCTCCTCCTCCTAATACACAGACACCAGGATCCAACCTCTCCTTCTCCTAATACACAGACATCAGGACGCCGACCTCTCCTCCTCCTAATACACAGACACCAGGATCCGACCTCTCCTCCTCCTAATACACAGACATCAGGATCCGACCTCTCCTCCTCCTAATACACAGACACCAGGATCCGACCTCTCCTCCTCCTAATACACAGACATCAGGATCCGACCTCTCCTCCTCCTAATACACAGACATCAGGACGCCGACCTCTCCTCCTCCTAATACACAGACATCAGGATCCGACCTCTCCTCCTCCTAATACACAGACACCAGGATCCAACCTCTCCTCCTCCTAATACACACACATCAGGACGCCGACCTCTCCTCCTCCTAATACACAGACACCAGGATCCGACCTCTCCTCCTCCTAATACACAGACACCAGGATCCGACCTCTCCTCCTCCTAATACACAGACATCAGGATCCGACCTCTCCTCCTCCTAATACACAGACATCAGGACGCCGACCTCTCCTCCTCCTAATACACAGACACCAGGATCCGACCTCTCCTCCTCCTAATACACAGACACCAGGATCCGACCTCTCCTCCTCCTAATACACAGACATCAGGACCCCGACCTCTCCTCCTCCTAATACACACACATCAGGACGCCGACCTCTCCTCCTAATACACAGACACCAGGATCCGACCTCTCCTCCTCCTAATACACAGACATAAGGACGCCGACCTCTCCTCCTCCTAATACACAGACACCAGGATCCGACCTCTCCTCCTCCTAATACACAGACATCAGGACGCCGACCTCTCCTCCTCCTAATACACAGACACCAGGATCCGACCTCTCCTCCTCCTAATACACACACATCAGGACCCCGACCTCTCCTCCTCCTAATACACACACATCAGGATGCTGACCTCTCCTCCTCCTAATACACAGACACCAGGATCCGACCTCTCCTCCTCCTAATACACAGACACCAGGATCCGACCTCTCCTCCTCCTAATACACAGACACCAGGACGCCGACCTCTCCTCCTCCTAATACACAGACACCAGGATCCGACCACTCCTCCTCCTAATACACAGACACCAGGACGCTGACCTCTCCTCCTCCTAATACACACAGATCAGGACGCTGACCTCTCCTCCTCCTAATACACACACATCAGGACGCTGACCTCTCCTCCTCCTAATACACAGACACCAGGATCCGACCTTTCCTCCTCCTAATACACAGACACCAGGATCCGACCTCTCCTCCTCCTAATACACAGACATCAGGACCCCGACCTCTCCTCCTCCTAATACACAGACACCAGGACCCCGACCTCTCCTCCTAATACACAGACACATCAGGACCCCGACCTCTCCTCCTAATACACAGACACCAGGATCCGACCTCTCCTCCTCCTAATACACAGACACCAGGATCCGACCTCTCCTCCTCCTAATACACAGACATCAGGACGCCGACCTCTCCTCCTCCTAATACACAGACACCAGTATCCGACCTCTCCTCCTAATACACAGACATCAGGACGCCGACCTCTCCTCCTCCTAATATACAGACATCAGGACCCCGAGCTCTCCTCCTCCTAATACACAGACACCAGGACCCCGACCTCTCCTCCTAATACACAGACACATCAGGGTCCCGACCTCTCCTCCTCCTAATACACAGACACCAGGATCCGACCTCTCCTCCTCCTAATACACAGACACCAGGATCCGACCTCTCCTCCTCCTAATACACAGACACATCAGGACCCCGACCTCTCCTCCTAATACACACACATCAGGACCCCGACCTCTCCTCCTAATACACAGACACATCAGGGTCCCGACCTCTCCTCCTCCTAATACACAGACACCAGGATCCGACCTCTCCTCCTCCTAATACACAGACACCAGGATCCGACCTCTCCTCCTCCTAATACACAGACACCAGGATCCGACCTCTCCTCCTAATACACACACATCAGGACCCCGACCTCTTCTCCTAATACACAGACACATCAGGACGCCGACCTCTCCTCCTAATACACAGACACATCAGGACGCCGACCTCTCCTCCTCCTAATACACAGACACCAGGATCCGACCTCTCCTCCTCCTAATACACACACATCAGGACCCCGACCTCTTCTCCTAATACACAGACACATCAGGACGCCGACCTCTCCTCCTCCTAATACACAGACACATCAGGACGCCGACCTCTCCTCCTAATACACAGACACATCAGGACGCCGACCTCTCCTCCTAATACACAGACACATCAGGACGCCGACCTCTCCTCCTAATACACAGACACCAGGACCCCGACCTCTCCTCCTCCTAATACACATAAGGACGCCGACCTCTCCTCCTCCTAATGCACAGACACCAGGATCCGACCTCTCCTCCTCCTAATACACAGACACCAGGATCCGACCTCTCCTCCTCCTAATACACACACATCAGGATCCGACCTCTCCTCCTCCTAATACACAGACATCAGGATCCCGACCTCTCCTCCTCCTAATACACAGACATCAGGACGCCGACCTCTCCTCCTCCCTCCTCCTAATACACAGACACCAGGACCCCGACCTCTCCTCCTAATACACAGACACATCAGGGTCCCGACCTCTCCTCCTCCTAATACACAGACACCAGGATCCGACCTCTCCTTCTAATACACAGACACATCAGGGTCCCGACCTCTCCTCCTCCTAATACACAGACACCAGGACCCCGACCTCTCCTCCTAATACACAGACACATCAGGGTCCCGACCTATCCTCCTCCTAATACACAGACACCAGGACCCCGACCTCTCCTCTTAATACACAGACACATCAGGGTCCCGACCTCTCCTCCTCCTAATACACAGACACCAGGATCCGACCTCTCCTTCTCCTAATACACAGACACCAGGACCCCGACCTCTCCTCCTAATACACAGACACCAGGATCCGACCTCTCCTCCTCCTAATACACAGACACCAGGATCCGACCTCTCCTTCTCCTAATACACAGACATCAGGATGCCGACCTATCCTCCTCCTAATACACACACATCAGGACCCCGACCTCTCCTCCTCCTAATACACAGACACCAGGATCCGACCTCTCCTCCTCCTAATACACACAGATCAGGACGCTGACCTCTCCTCCTCCTAATACACACACATCAGGACGCTGACCTCTCCTCCTCCTAATACACAGACACCAGGATCCGACCTTTCCTCCTCCTAATACACAGACACCAGGATCCGACCTCTCCTCCTCCTAATACACAGACATCAGGACCCCGACCTCTCCTCCTCCTAATACACAGACACCAGGACCCCGACCTCTCCTCCTAATACACAGACACATCAGGACCCCGACCTCTCCTCCTAATACACAGACACCAGGACCCGACCTCTCCTCCTCCTAATACACAGACACCAGGATCCGACCTCTCCTCCTCCTAATACACAGACATCAGGACGCCGACCTCTCCTCCTCCTAATACACACATCAGGACCCCGACCTCTCCTCCTCCTAATACACAGACATCAGGACCCCGACCTCTCCTCCTCCTAATACACAGACATCAGGACCCCGACCTCTCCTCCTCCTAATACACAGACATCAGGACCCCGACCTCTCCTCCTCCTAATACACAGACATCAGGACCCCGACCTCTCCTCCTCCTAATACACAGACATCAGGACCCCGACCTCTCCTCCTCCTAATACACAGACATCAGGACCCCGACCTCTCCTCCTCCTAATACACAGACACATCAGGACCCCGACCTCTCCTTCTAATACACAGACATCAGGACGCCGACCTCTCCTCCTCCTAATACACAGACATCAGGACGCCGACCTCTCCTCCTCCTAATACACAGACACCAGGATCCGACCTCTCCTCCTCCTAATACACAGACATCAGGACGCCGACCTCTCCTCCTCCTAATACACACACATCAGGACGCCGACCTCTCCTCCTCCTAATACACAGACACCAGGACCCCGACCTCTCCTCCTCCTAATATACACACACCAGGACCCCGACCTCTCCTCCTCCTAATACACACACATCAGGACGCCGACCTCTCCTCCTCCTAATACACAGACACCAGGACCCCGACCTCTCCTCCTCCTAATACACACACACCAGGACGTCGACCTCTCCTCCTCCTAATACACACACATCAGGACCCCGACCTCTCCTCCTAATACACACACACCAGGACGTCGACCTCTCCTCCTAGTAAACAGGTTCTTTACAGTAAGGAAGATGTTTTCTTCTATAAGGCCACTTGTACTGCTCTTTGTAATCATGCGCATGTTGTGGTACGGTCGTGTATATCACTCATTACAGTGGGATGTTGTCTTTTGTAAAATTGTAGCTTTCTGTAAAGTCGGGTGTATTATTATCACGGGGTATGATGGGATAACCAGGGACCGGGGCTCCTAAACTGGCCCTCAGACTAGGGGGCCCCAGCTGTCCTTGATCCCAGAGATACGTCTAATGGTTACTATGTCTGGGCCGCCTTCCTTGCCCTGCTCCTGTACAGTCCTGATCTAATACCCCCTTTCCTTCACCCCAGGAGAGGGCCAGGACAGGAGTGGTAGAACCCCCAGATAAGGACAAACAGGGGAACCAAAACTCCATCACACATCTCGCTCACACTGAGATATAAGACAGTAAGTGATAAGGAGGAAACTAAGAGCAGGGAGGAAATAACGAGATGACGAGAGAACTCCACAACAACTCCCAGCACAAAGCAATACATTCACCAGCAGGACTGGGATACAACAACACACAGATCGGCATAACTAAAGCTATAGTCTGCATGGGAAGACAGGCTTCTCCACTTTAAAAAGGCAGGGAGTGACTGTGATAGATCTCACAACATCTGATCCAAGAGTTACCAGCAGGCTAGCAGATATTAACTCCTGCAAGCCCATTTTGTAGGACAGCCAAGTGTGCTGCTGTATAGTCCTTTTATTTACAATTGTCCGGGGTACTTTCTAATTCAGTAAGGTGTATTGTACTCTACAGCGGAGTGTGTTTTGCTGTGAAGTCGATTGTATTGAGTGGTAGTCAGGCATCTTGTGTGGGGCAGTTGGGAGTATTTTGTTGTACAGTCAGGCGTGTTGTGTGGGGCAGTTGGGTGTATTTTGTTGTACAGTCAGGCGTGTTGTGTGGGGTAGTTGGGTGTATTTTGTTGTACAGTCCGGCGTGTTGTGTGGTGCAGTTGGGTGTATTTTGATGTACAGTCAGGCGTGTTGTGTGGGGCAGTTGGGTGTATTTTGTTGTACAGTCAGGCGTGTTGTGTGGGGCAGTTGGGTGTATTTTGTTGTACAGTCAGGCGTCTTGTGTGGGGCAGTTGGGTGTATTTTGTGGTACAGTCAGGCGTGTTGTGTGGGACAGTTGGGTGTATTTTGTTGTACAGTCAGGCGTGTTGTGTGGGGCAGTTAGGTGTATTTTGATGTACAGTCAGGCGTGTTGTGTGGGGCAGTTGGGTGTATTTTGTTGTACAGTCAGGCGTGTTGTGTGGGGCAATTGGCTGTATTTTGTGGTACAGTCAGGCGTGTTGTGTGGGGCAGTTGGCTGTATTTTGTGGTACAGTCAGGCGTGTTGTGTGGGGCAGTTGGGTGTATTTTGTTGTACAGTCAGGCGTGTTGTGTGGGGCAGTTGGGTGTATTTTGTTGTACAGTCAGGCGTGTTGTGTGGGGCAGTTGGGTGTATTTTGTTGTACAGTCAGGCGTCTTGTGTGGGGCAGTTGGGTGTATTTTGTGGTACAGTCAGGCGTGTTGTGTGGGGCAGTTGGGTGTATTTTGTTGTACAGTCAGGCGTGTTGTGTGGGGCAGTTGGGTGTATTTTGATGTACAGTCAGGCGTGTTGTGTGGGGCAGTTGGGTGTATTTTGTTGTACAGTCAGGCGTGTTGTGTGGGGCAGTTGGGTGTATTTTGTTGTACAGTCAGGCGTCTTGTGTGGGGCAGTTGGGTGTATTTTGTGGTACAGTCAGGCGTGTTGTGTGGGGCAGTTGGGTGTATTTTGTTGTACAGTCAGGCGTGTTGTGTGGGGCAGTTGGGTGTATTTTGAAGTACAGTCAGGCGTGTTGTGTGGGGCAGTTGGGTGTATTTTGTTGTACAGTCAGGCGTGTTGTGTGGGGCAATTGGCTGTATTTTGTGGTACAGTCAGGCGTCTTGTGTGGGGCAGTTGGCTGTATTTTGTGGTACAGTCAGGCGTGTTGTGTGGGGCAGTTGGGTGTATTTTGTTGTACAGTCAGGCGTGTTGTGTGGTGCAGTTGCATGTATTTTGTGGTACAGTCAGGCGTGTTGTGTGGGGCAGTTGGGTGTGTTTTGTTGTACAGTCAGGCGTGTTGTGTGGGGCAGTTGGGTGTATTTTGTTGTACAGTCAGGCGTGTTGTGTGGGGCAGTTGGGTGTATTTTGTTGTACAGTCAGGCGTGTTGTGTGGGGCAGTTGGCTGTATTTTGTGGTACAGTCAGGCGTCTTGTGTGGGGCAGTTGGCTGTATTTTGTGGTACAGTCAGGCGTGTTGTGTGGGGCAGTTGGGTGTATTTTGTTGTACAGTCCGGCGTGTAGTGTGGGGCAGTTGGGTGTATTTTGTTGTACAGTCCGGCGTGTTGTGTGGGGCAATTGGGTGTATTTTGTTGTACAGTCCGGCGTGTTGTGTGGGGCAGTTGGGTGTATTTTGTTGTACAGTCAGGCGTGTTGTGTGGGGCAGTTGGGTGTATTTTGTTGTACAGTCAGGCATGTTGTGTGGGGCAGTTGGGTGTATTTTGTTGTACAGTCAGGCGTGTTGTGTGGGGCAGTTGGGTGTATTTTGTTGTACAGTCAGGCGTGTTGTGTGGGGCAGTTGGGTGTATTTTGTTGTACAGTCAGGCGTGTTGTGTGGGGCAGTTGAGTGTATTTTGTTGTACAGTCAGGCATGTTGTGTGGGGCAGTTGGGTGTATTTTGTTGTACAGTCAGGCGTGTTGTGTGGGGCAGTTGGGTGTATTTTGTTGTACAGTCAGGCGTGTTGTGTGGGGCAGTTGGGTGTATTTTGTGGTACAGTCAGGCATGTTGTGTGGGGCAGTTGGGTGTATTTTGTTGTACAGTCAGGCGTGTTGTGTGGGGCAGTTGGGTGTATTTTGTTGTACAGTCAGGCGTGTTGTGTGGTGCAGTTGCATGTATTTTGTGGTACAGTCAGGCGTGTTGTGTGGGGCAGTTGGGTGTGTTTTGTTGTACAGTCAGGCGTGTTGTGTGGGGCAGTTGGGTGTATTTTGTTGTACAGTCAGGCGTGTTGTGTGGGGCAGTTGGGTGTATTTTGTTGTACAGTCAGGCGTGTTGTGTGGGGCAGTTGGCTGTATTTTGTGGTACAGTCAGGCGTCTTGTGTGGGGCAGTTGGCTGTATTTTGTTGTACAGTCAGGCATCTTGTGTGGGGCAGTTGCGTGTATTTTGTTGTACAGTCAGGAGTGTTGTGTGGTGCAGTTGGCTGTATTTTGTGGTACAGTCAGGCGTGTTGTGTGGGGCAGTTGGGTGTATTTTGTTGTACCGTCAGGCGTGTTGTGTGGGGCAGTTGGCTGTATTTTGTGGTACAGTCAGGCGTCTTGTGTGGGGCAGTTGGCTGTATTTTGTGGTACAGTCAGGCGTGTTGTGTGGGGCAGTTGGGTGTATTTTGTTGTACAGTCAGGCGTGTTGTGTGGTGCAGTTGGCTGTATTTTGTGGTACAGTCAGGCGTGTTGTGTGGGGCAGTTGGGTGTATTTTGTTGTACAGTCAGGCGTGTTGTGTGGGGCAGTTGGGTGTATTTTGTTGTACAGTCAGGCGTGTTGTGTGGTGCAGTTGCGTGTATTTTGTGGTACAGTCAGGCGTGTTGTGTGGGGCAGTTGGGTGTGTTTTGTTGTACAGTCAGGCGTGTTGTGTGGGGCAGTTGGGTGTATTTTGTTGTACAGTCAGGCGTGTTGTGTGGGGCAGTTGGGTGTATTTTGTTGTACAGTCAGGCGTGTTGTGTGGGGCAGTTGGCTGTATTTTGTGGTACAGTCAGGCGTCTTGTGTGGGGCAGTTGGCTGTATTTTGTGGTACAGTCAGGCGTGTTGTGTGGGGCAGTTGGGTGTATTTTGTTGTACAGTCAGGCGTGTTGTGTGGTGCAGTTGGCTGTATTTTGTGGTACAGTCAGGCGTGTTGTGTGGGGCAGTTGGGTGTATTTTGTTGTACAGTCAGGCGTGTTGTGTGGTGCAGTTGGCTGTATTTTGTGGTACAGTCAGGCGTGTTGTGTGGGGCAGTTGGGTGTATTTTGTTGTACAGTCAGGCGTGTTGTGTGGGGCAGTTGGCTGTATTTTGTGGTACAGTCAGGCGTGTTGTGTGGGGCAGTTGGGTGTATTTTGTTGTACAGTCCGGCGTGTTGTGTGGGGCAGTTGGGTGTATTTTGTTGTACAGTCCGGCGTGTTGTGTGGGGCAGTTGGGTGTATTTTGTTGTACAGTCAGGCGTGTTGTGTGGGGCAGTTGGGTGTATTTTGTTGTACAGTCAGGCGTGTTGTGTGGGGCAGTTGGGTGTATTTTGTTGTACAGTCAGGCGTGTTGTGTGGGGCAGTTGGGTGTATTTTGTTGTACAGTCAGGCGTGTTGTGTGGGGCAGTTGGGTGTATTTTGTTGTACAGTCAGGCGTGTTGTGTGGGGCAGTTGGGTGTATTTTGTTGTACAGTCATGCGTGTTGTGTGGGGCAGTTGGGTGTATTTTGTTGTACAGTCAGGCGTGTTGTGTGGGGCAGTTGGGTGTATTTTGTGGTACAGTCAGGCGTGTTGTGTGGGGCAGTTGGGTGTATTTTGTTGTACAGTCAGGCGTGTTGTGTGGGGCAGTTGGGTGTATTTTGTTGTACAGTCAGGCGTGTTGTGTGGTGCAGTTGGCTGTATTTTGTGGTACAGTCAGGCGTGTTGTGTGGGGCAGTTGGGTGTATTTTGTTGTACAGTCAGGCGTGTTGTGTGGGGCAGTTGGGTGTATTTTGTTGTACAGTCAGGCGTGTTGTGTGGGGCAGTTGGGTGTATTTTGTTGTACAGTCAGGCGTGTTGTGTGGTGCAGTTGGGTGTATTTTGTTGTACAGTCAGGCGTGTTGTGTGGGGCAGTTGGGTGTATTTTGTTGTACAGTCAGGCGTGTTGTGTGGGGCAGTTGGGTGTATTTTGTTGTACAGTCAGGCGTGTTGTGTGTGGCAGTTGGGTATATTTTGTTGTACAGTCAGGCGTGTTGTGTGGGGCAGTTGGGTGTATTTTGTTGTACAGTCAGGCGTGTTGTGTGTGGCAGTTGGGTGTATTTTGTTGTACAGTTGAGTGTACAGTAAGGTGTTTTGTATATTGGTTGTGTTGTGCTATTACCAGGTATACTTTTCTTTGTCATAGGGTATATTTTGCGGTATTGTCAGGTATATTATTCTGGTTTATTGTTTTGTACAAGATGGTGTATTTTGCAGAATAGTTTATTGTACTTTTTTATATACTGTTTTATATACTGTGTGCATTGTGCCATATAGTCGGCTGAATTGTGCAGGACAGTATGGTGTATTATTCTTTATAACCAGGTGTATTATTCTTTATAACCAGGTGTATTTTGAGGTATAGTCAGTAGTGATGAGCGAGCACTAAAATGCTTGAGTGCTCGGTACATGACTGATGGACTAGTGAATTGCGCTCCTGGAAACCTAATAAATAAGACACCACACACTGCGTGACATGGATTAAAATTTTGGCCACAGCAGCCCTTTATTTTAATAAGAAAAAACATCAATAAGAAAAAACAAGATTATCGGCCCAGAGATGTGGTTGTTATAAATCCCAGCCCCATATCCCCCTCCGCCGTGTACACCTAGCTCAAGGGGGAATCTGGGTATACCCCTTGATCATTTTCCTTGTGTCCGCTGAGCTCCTCCCCAGGGACCCATCTATTCCACTGTCCACTGAGCTCCTCCCCAGGGACCCATATTCCACTGTCCGCTGAGCTCTGGCCCAGGGACCCCATTAAAAACATAATTCTCCAACCAACAAAGAGGGGGTTTAAACAACCACATCCCGCCGCCGCCAAATGCTGCTGTAACATACAATATTAAAATGTTAATACAATATTAATATGTTGATATGACATTGTCAATTTGGATACATTACTGATAACAATTGATACAATACGATACAATACTAATAATGTTGATAAAATACCGATGATGTTGAATACCAATAACATTGTTAGAATATTGACAGTGTTGCAAAGTCCTGATATTGATACATTTCCCTTTATTATAGGGAGGGTGGGTGGGACAACTGCTTGTTCAGTCTTTAAGTCCAGGACAAAGGAATGACACCTTAACATGGGACCTATTTCTTATATGGCCCCTGCCCCCATCTCTCCTCCTGCTCGCCCACCACCACATTCCTTAGGTAAAAACCCCCATCCCTTACTCCTTAACCCTTTCCTGGATCTATCACTGCCTCAGTCATGTACGTTACGGCTATCTGCCTTCACTCTGCTTGACTGATGGACTAGTGAATTGCGCTCCTGGAAACCTAATAAATAAGACACCACACACTGCGTGACATGGATTAAAATTTTGGCCACAGCAGCCCTTTATTTTAATAAGAAAAAACATCAATAAGAAAAAACAAGATTATCGGCCCAGAGATGTGGTTGTTATAAATCCCAGCCCCATATCCCCCTCCGCCGTGTACACCTAGCTCAAGGGGGAATCTGGGTATACCCCTTGATCATTTTCCTTGTGTCCGCTGAGCTCCTCCCCAGGGACCCATCTATTCCACTGTCCACTGAGCTCCTCCCCAGGGACCCATATTCCACTGTCCGCTGAGCTCTGGCCCAGGGACCCCATTAAAAACATAATTCTCCAACCAACAAAGAGGGGGTTTAAACAACCACATCCCGCCAAGACTCGCTCTTGTGACACCTTACAAGAGTGAGTTCCTCCACAACTTAATGGCTCGTTCTACTCCTTCTTGTATTCCCAACATCCATATATCAAGGCCAATGTCATTAAGATGTACCTTATCATCTCTCCAAAAATGTTCCTTTGTATTTTCCAGCATCTGGTGACGTATGGCCACCCCTCCGTTTTCCAACACAAATTTTGTTATTTTTTTATTAACCTTTATCCTTGTATTATTGATGCGAGCCACTGATCGCGCTGTTCTCCACATTTGTCTAGCTACTATATCCGACCAGACCCCCACTGTTTCTGGGTAAGACCTCCATAAATTCAACATATCAAGCTTTATGTTCCTAACTAAATGTCTTGATGTTCTTATTGCTAAATCATTACCACCTAAATGGATAAGTAAGACGCCCGGGGGCGGTAGAACTCCACATGATACTGGATTTCTTTTAACAGCTGATGCCACTGCATTCCCCTCTTTCCTATCCATGTCACCCGTGCCAAGGAACTGGGCAACCCCAACTGTTTGCCATTAGGCCTGACTGCTGCACGTAAGGCCCCCCAAAAAACAAATGAATGTCCCATGATCCAAACCAGGCATTGCTGTTCAGCTAAAACAAAAAACAAAAACACACTTATCACACAATTGTCTAAATGAAGACACAACTACTATAAGATTACCACAATGTACACATATATATACATGTACGCCATTTATAATAAATGTAATCGAATGTAACTCTTAAATCTGCTCGATTCCCATCTCCCGATTTTTTTAACTATGTCAGGCTCTAAGCCCCATCTAGCAGCTTCTGTGGCTGCTCCTATCCTAAATGAGTGTGAAGTGAATGCGTTTGGAGACTCTCCCAATATTGTCAGGCATTTTTTAAGAACTGCTGTGAATTGAAATTGTGACAATGACTTACAATCCTCATGAATTAGTAATGAACTTTGGATATTTGGCCTTCTTAAGACATAGTTTCTAAAACAGATGACCGGGCAGGCCCTGGACCCGCTTAAAGGAAACAATGTGATCCATTTTCCTCTACCCTGTTGATCAGTTTTTGACTTTGCCAGAAAACATTCCAATCTGTCTGTGTACTGATGCACGTCCTCGGCTTGTAGACCCCCACTTCTGGTGGAGCTACTCGCCACCAACTCGCTGATTCTAAAAGCGCCAAAAAAGGCCAGTGTGAATGCACAACTAAAGAGAAACACTTCAAAGGGACTGCTACAGACTCGGCCTCGTACACTCAGTATCTGCTGCAATAACTGGAAAGAAATCGGACGCCGTTTATCTCTGGTCTTCTTACAACTTTTCCTGTAACCCTTTAGGGCCTGCTTAACTAAAAAATGCTTTGTGTAATCAGTGACGTCGTGCAACTTAAACCAAAAAGCTAATCCAGACATTTTACTATCAATACTGGACAATGAAGTACCATCCACAAAGGCCCTGCTAATGTAAAACAACAACAAGGAAACATTGTCATGTAACCTGGCATCATGTCCCACTAGAGCACACAAGTCTTCCCATTCCCTCCATGCTGACTGGTACCTCTGCCATGTGCTTACACCCACAGACCGTTCTATCAGAGCGTATGCGGTGTCACTGGCAGTGACCACAGAAAATCCGGACACTTCTTGCCTTGTACCTCTGCCATCGGGGCTAACGAACGGAATCTGTCCCACTGAAAACGAGACAGAGCATCAGCCACAGAATTGCACACACCGGGGACATGCACAGCTGTAATCTGACAATTTGACTTTAAGCAGCGCAGCACTAGATGACGCAGCAACGTAACAACAGGCAGGGAAGAAGCTGATTGTCTGTTGATGACTTCTACAACTCCCAAGTTATCACAATGAAATCTCACTTTTCGGTTTTGGAAAATATTGTACCAAATTTCACAAGCAACCACTATGGGGAACAATTCAAGGAGTACTAAGTTTCGTGTTAACCCATTGTTTCTCCAACTCTCTGGCCACCTATCTGCACACCACTGTCCCGAACAATATGCACCAAAACCAGTTGACCCCGCTGCATCAGTGTGGATGTCTAGATCAAAATTTGAAACCGGTGGTCTGATCCACAATGACCTCCCATTAAACTCCATTAAGAACTGTTCCCATACCGCCAGATCGTCCTTTAATGTTCTAGCCAGCCGCACAAAGTGATGTGGAAAGGTTATGCCTGAGGTAGCTGCAGCTAGGCGCCTACAAAAAACTCTACCCATTGGAATAATGCGACACGCAAAGTTCATTTTCCCTAACAGCGATTGTAGATCCTTTAATCTGATCTTACGGTGAGATCTAGCTTCTCTGACTGCCTCCAGCAGATCACTGACCTTGTCATCCGGTAATCTGCACTCCATTGCTTCACTGTCAATCAAAATTCCTAAAAACTTGATAAGTGTAGACGGGCCTTCTGTTTTATCTGATGCTAACGGTACTCCAAAACACTTAAAAACCGACTGAATCGCTGCCAATAATGAAGCACAAACAAATGACTTTGGTGGACCTATACATAGGAAATCATCTAGATAATGCAGGACGGAACGCACGCCGGCTTCCTTCTTTACTACCCACTCCAAAAATGTGCTAAATGATTCAAACAAGGAGCATGAGATGGAGCAGCCCATCGGTAAACACAAGTCTACATAAAACCTGCCACTGACAACCCAAGAGATGGAAGCTTTCTGGATGGACTGGTAGAGTCTAAAGGCAGCTTCAATGTCTGTTTTTGCCATTAAAGCTCCTCTGCCGTACTTCTGTACCCATGCAATCGCTGTATCAAATGAAGTATACGAGACTGTGCAAAGTTCCTGATCGATTCCATCATTAACTGAGCTTCCATGAGGGAAGGACAGATGATGGATCAGCCTAAACTTATTGGGTTCCTTCTTTGGGACCACCCCCAATGGAGAGACCCTTAAGTTTTCTATTGGCATTTTGGGGAATGGGGCTGCCATGCGGCCCAGGTCAATTTCTTTGTTTAGTTTTGTGGAGACAATGTGAGAATATGTATAAGCTGAAGCAAGGTTACGAGAACAGGTTAATGGGCCTGAAGTAGATGGGATCTTAAAACCTTCTGAGAAGCCCTCCCCCAGCAATTGTGCTGCTTTTCTATCTGGGTACCTGCTTAGATAGCCCACCATCTCCCCGAGTCTAATTGGGGTTTCCCCCTTTTTGGTTAATCTCTGCTGTTGGGGTTTTATTTCGTGTAAAGCATTTTGATAGGCTATGGTTTCCACTACAGAAGCTGCATTCATGTTTGTACCTGCATGTGTTTCCGAATCTGCACTGGCTATCATTGAACTGCCAGCAGCAACCTTTTCTGTTTGCTGCCGACAATCCGATTGCTGATGATCTGCCGACATAGCCCTGAAAGGGCTGATTAACCCCACGTGGCGCTGTCATGAGACGCATCCATAAACTAATATCTTTGTGATCCCAACGAATCCCTTGGCGACCAGCCTTTCGTTGGCGAAACTGCTCATCATAGCGCAGCCATGCTAAACCTCCATACGCACGGTGCGCCTCCCCGATAGAATTCATGTAACAAAATAAGGCAGAGCAATGTTCAGGAGTTTTTTGGCCTATTACACTTGCTAATATGGCAAAGGCATGGAACCAATTGCTAAATGTTTGGGGGATGAGACAATACCGTCTTTCTTGTTCCTCTCTTTTTCTCTCATCAAACCTTACTCTATCCAAGTTATATTTTTCTAAGGGCAATAATGAAAATATTTCCACATATTCGTCGGCCCAAATCTTCTCCCTAACCTCCTGTTTCAAATGAATTCCTAGAGGACCCCTCAAAACATACATATAATTCTCCTTTTGCTGCATCAGATAATGTAACCCCTTGTGAAATTACTGCGTCCTCCTGTGTCTCTGGATCAGCACACGACTGACTTACCACCTCCGATGTCCGGCGACCATTCCCGCACCATGCAGCAATAGGAGAAGAGGTTATGGGTAAGCTAGACTGACTCAAAGCCTCCTTAACCCCGGACACTAATTGCTGTACTACTGAATTAAGATCCCATCCTACATTGCCGGGACCTGTACCCCAAACTGCGCCCCCTGGATTCATTACAGGTGTTGTTACACTAGATATAGGACAAGAAAAAGTGTTCTCACCAATACCTGGCTGCGTCCTAGGTTGACCAGCCGTCCGTGACGTATTAGTTATAGTCTCTACAGCCCCTCCATTATTGAAGTGCTGCGTGCTGCTGCCCTCTAGTGGGCAGTCGTTATCTGTGTCATAGTCATTGTCTGGAATCTCTTCTGAGTCTTGTAGCTGTAGATTTCTTGCCGGACTCATATCCTGAGCCGGCCGAAGAGGTCTTTGTCTGGTTAAAGTACTTTTGCGCAGTTGTCTTTTTGGATTCCTGCCACTCCTCGTGTAATGAGAACCCGGATCCGGAAATGTTGTGTGTCCTAAGCCCATCCCCCCGTGTTGGTTTATTTCCTGGGGTAAGGCCGTATGATGTCCTCTAGAATGATACAAAGATTGTTGAGGAAGTTCTAAGGATCCAGGGTTTCATGGTTCTGGGGGTTTTGCTTGGTGAGGGGCTTCCCTCTAGTCTGTCCATTACATCCCACCTGAGTCTGTTGATCCAGGCAGGCGTTACCGATGGTTACGCTGATTATGGCGTCATCGCCCATCCGCATCTTGATTGATTCCTCAAAGCTTTGTAGAACCTCACAGATGTCAGACATCCATGGTTCTTGCGCAGAGGCTCAGCACAGTAGTGACGGGCATGTTGTAGCTGGTATTCAACTGCAGCCCTCTGCCGCTCACAGAGCCGTGCCAACATATCTAATGTGGAGTTCCAGCTTGTGGGCACGTCTCAGACCAGTGAGGTGGCACTTACAAGCGCTGCTACAGCACTGCCAGACCGGCGGCAGCCATAGCCGAGTTGCGGAAATGAAGACACATGCGGTGCACTTTCACAAGTAGCTCAGGCAAATCTGGGTAGGTTTTCAGAAATTGCTGAACCACTAAGTTGAGCACGTGGGCCAGAAACTTGCCAAGCTTCAGAGCCGCCACCAGGTTATGTCCATTATCACATATGGTAATATACAGGTTCAGTGGAGAGAGGCGATCTGCCTGGTCTGTTAGACTCTGTGGCGATCTGCCTGGTCTGTTAGACTCTGTGGCGATGTGCCTGGTCTGTTAGACTCTGTGGTGATGTGCCTGGTCTGTTAGACTCTGTGGTGATGTGCCTGGTCTGTTAGACTCTGTGGCGATGTGCCTGGTCTGTTAGACTCTGTGGTGATGTGCCTGGTCTGTTAGACTCTGTGGCAATCTGCCTGGTCTGTTAGACTCTGTGGCGATGTGCCTGGTCTGTTAGACTCTGTGGCGATGTGCCTGGTCTGTTAGACTCTGTGGCGATGTGCCTGGTCTGTTAGACTCTGTGGCGATCTGCCTGGTCTGTTAGACTCTGTGGCGATCTGCCTGGTCTGTTAGACTCTGTGGCGATCTGCCTGGTCTGTTAGACTCTGTGGCGATCTGCCTGGTCTGTTAGACTCTGTGGCGATCTGCCTGGTCTGTTAGACTCTGTGGCGATCTGCCTGGTCTGTTAGACTCTGTGGCGATGTGCCTGGTCTGTTAGACTCTGTGGCGATGTGCCTGGTCTGTTAGACTCTGTGGCGATGTGCCTGGTCTGTTAGACTCTGTGGCGATGTGCCTGGTCTGTTAGACTCTGTGGCGATGTGCCTGGTCTGTTAGACTCTGTGGCGATCTGCCTGGTCTGTTAGACTCTGTGGCGATCTGCCTGGTCTGTTAGACTCTGTGGCGATCTGCCTGGTCTGTTAGACTCTGTGGCGATGTGCCTGGTCTGTTAGACTCTGTGGCGATGTGCCTGGTCTGTTAGACTCTGTGGCGATCTGCCTGGTCTGTTAGACTCTGTGGCGATCTGCCTGGTCTGTTAGACTCTGTGGCGATGTGCCTGGTCTGTTAGACTCTGTGGCGATGTGCCTGGTCTGTTAGACTCTGTGGCGATGTGCCTGGTCTGTTAGACTCTGTGGCGATCTGCCTGGTCTGTTAGACTCTGTGGCGATCTGCCTGGTCTGTTAGACTCTGTGGCGATCTGCCTGGTCTGTTAGACTCTGTGGCGATCTGCCTGGTCTGTTAGACTCTGTGGCGATCTGCCTGGTCTGTTAGACTCTGTGGCGATCTGCCTGGTCTGTTAGACTTTAACAACTCTGTGGCCATGTGCTGTTTGTCATCTTAAGATATGTTTCAGCAGAGCCTGTTGCCACTTCACCAGGGCAGAGCGGCGGTCCTTCCAGCATGCAACTGATATGGACAACCTGCTCTGAGATGTCAATTCGGAGATAGAGGATGAAGAGGAGGAGTGGGTGAATGAATTGGTGTAGGAGGTGGAGGAAACCGTGATGAAACTAGCGATGTAGGCAGCACGGGTGCCGTCCCAGGGTCTGACCTCCACAAGGTTCACTCAGTGTGCCATCAGGGAAATGTAGTGACTGGCCACAAGCATTTGTCTTCGTGTCGGTCATTTAGTGGACCTTTCCAGTAACTGCACTGGTCAGGGCACAGGTGATGTTATTGGGCACGTGCTTATGTAAGGCGGGACAGCACACAGGGAAAAATAATGGCGGCTGTGGCCCGGGACCCGACGGACTGCTGCTACCATGAGGTTGCAGAATGACTTCGTGTCCATAAGCCTAAATTACAAAATTTCCAGGGCAAGCAGTCTGGGAATGTCTTCACTTGATGTTTGGGCCTGTCGGTGGGTGGCTGGGTATTTCCTTTTGTATTCCAAGGGACAGATGAACGATGCGCTAGTACAAAGAACCGGACATTGTTGTGAATGTGCAACAACATGTGCAGGGCGCGAGACATCCCCGCCTGCATCCTGGACAGGGGACTGTACAGGTGAAGAGGAAGTGGGGTCAAACGCAGACACTGATTGTGGACTTAGGCGTTTTGCCACCTAGTCAGGTGTTTTAATGACATACTGTATGCTTGAACATGCTGACGATGGTCGGGCTGGTAGTGTTCAGGCCTCTGCAGATCTTGGTACAGTGCTGGTTGCAAGTAACCTTCCTTTTATCATCCACACTTTCTTCAAAAAAGCACCAGGCTGGGGAACACCAGGTCTGTGATTTCATCAACCACCACCTCGTCTTCCACTTCCACAATCTGGTCCTCCTCCTGACTTGTTGACTTAACATCACTTGTTAGCAACTATGTCTCCTCATCATCTACCTGTGGAGACAGTAAATGCCCTGCCCCACCATCACCTTCTTCTGACTGTAAATGCTCAAATATTTGTCATCACTACACATGATCTCCTCATGTCCCTCAAAACAAGCAGGACAAGAGGTCAGAAACAATGAATGGAAATGTAAAGAGCTCCTGGCAGTGTCCCAGTGTAGGGTCACTTGTGTCCTGGGACTCGCCATGGTGGCAGGAAGGATGAGAAGGGTACGGATTATGTTGTCCTGACTCTTGACTAGTCAGCCTGGACCGTGTGGAAGACAGGGTGGTCCTGGGAAACAGACTGGAAGCATTATCTGCAAATCAGCTCACAACCTGCTCGCATTGTTCTAGAGTTTAGTGGTGTCACGCATCACCCGGCAAAGTGAGATAGAAAGATAGCTCTGGTGGATGGGCGTGTTGGTTATGCTCCCGCAGCAAGCATAATTTCACTGCTCCACTGCCTTGGCCTCTGCATGCACCATCAGCAGCACGTCCACTTTCCCATCCCTTACCGCACGCTTTCCGCATTTCAAATTAGGTAGATACTATACATGCCTGCAAAGTTTCTGGTATTAATAAATAGGGAAAATAAAATATGTAGCTCTGAAAAAGACTTTTGTTGTTAGGTTAAAAAAAAATAAAAAATCTTTTAATTTTATATAGTACTAACATATTCCGCAGCGCTTTACACACATCAGCAACACTGTCCCCATTGGGGCTCACAATCTAAAATTCCCTATCTGTATGTCTTTCGAGTGTGGGAGGAAACCGGAGAACCCGGAGGAAACCCACGCAAACACGGGGAGAACATACAAACTCCTTGTAGATGTTGTTCCTGGTGGGACAAGTTTTAAAGGACTGTTTTGCAATAAACCCTGCCTATATGTCTCAAATCCAAAACTAACCCTCCTCCAACTGCTATCCCTACAGTGAATGCAGGTAACAGCTGTTTGACAACAAGAAAGGACAACATTTAGCGCTGAAGAGGATTTTTGGTTTCAGGTTGCAGCAGTAGTATAAGTATATACTGTCGTGCTATAAACCCTGCCTTTATGCCTGCTCTAATCTGAAAACTATCCCTCTTCCAGCAGCTATCCCTACAGTAACTGCTGGTAACAGTAGTGTTACTACAAAAAAGGACAGTATTTAGCCTTGAAAAGGACTTTTGATTTTAGGTTGCAACCGCAGTTTAAGTATAGAAGGACTGCTTTGCAATAATCCCTACCTATATGCCTGCTATCATCCATAACTATCCCTCAATTAGCTATCCTTATAATGAATACAGATAGGTTTTACTACAAGAAAGCAGTGTATGTAGCCCTGAAAAGGACGTCTGGTTTCAGGTTGCAGCAGCAGTATAAGTATAGAAGGACTGCTTTGCAATAATCCCTACCTATATGCCTGCTATCATCCATAACTATCCCTCAATTAGCTATCCTTATAATGAATACAGATAGGTTTTACTACAAGAAAGCAGTGTATGTAGCCCTGAAAAGGACGTCTGGTTTCAGGTTGCAGCAGCAGTATAAGTATAGAAGGACTGTAAGGCAATAAACCCTGCCTATATGCCTGCTATCATCCATAACTATCCCTCAATTAGCTATCCTTATAATGACTACAGATAGGTTTTACTACAAGAAAGCAGTGTATGTAGCCCTGAAAAGGACGTCTGGTTTTAGGTTGCAGCAGCAGTATAAGTATAGAAGGACTGTAAGGCAATACACCCTGCCTATATGGCTGCTGTAATCTAAGCTCTCCCTCCTGCCCAGCTTTCCCTGAGCAGAAGTATGCGGAGCATCGCACCACAGGAGCTCATCCAAGACCTTATGACGCAATGTGCCCTCCCAATCACAGCAATGCCAGTGGCCAACATGGCTACGGAATTACTATGTATGGCAGGCAATCCCTGCATGTTGATTGGCTGTTAAAACCTGTGAAATATGTGGGATGGAAACAATAGCTTATATTGTCAGGTTGTAGTTTTCGTTACAGTCGGGTATAATGTTCAGTATAGCCGAGTGTATTGTTCAGTAGTTTTATTGAGTTTATTGTTCTGCACAATCACGTGTATTGTGTGGTACCACCAAGTGTACTATTCTGTACAGTGTATCGTGTAGTATAGTGCCGTTTATTTTTCTGTGTAACCAGGTGTATTTTTTGTTATGATCTTTGCACTTGGGTGTACTGTACTTTCATTTTTTTTTCTACAGACAGGTACAGTTGAAACCCTTAGTTTCCCTCCTCTCTCTATACAGACACATCTGCAGGTTTTTCCCTCCGCTCGCTATACAGACACATCTGCAGGTTTTCCCTCCGCTCGCTATACAGACACATCTACAGGTTTTTCCCTCCGCTCGCTATACAGACACATCTGCAGGTTTTCCCTCCGCTCTCTATACAGACACATCTGCAGGTTTTTCCCTCCGCTCTCTATACAGACACATCTGCAGGTTTTCCCTCCGCTCGCTATACAGACACATCTGCAGGTTTTTCCCTCCGCTCTCTATACAGACACATCTGCAGGTTTTTCCCTCCCCTCTCTATACAGACACATCTGCAGGTTTTTCCTCCGCTCGCTATACACACACATCTACAGGTTTTTCCCTCCGCTCGCTATACACACACACATCTGCAGGTTTTTCCCTCCGCTCTCTATACAGACACATCTGCAGGTTTTTCCCTCCCCTCTCTATACAGACACATCTGCAGGTTTTTCCTCCGCTCTTTATACAGACACATCTGCAGGTTTTCCCTCCGCTCTCTATACAGACACATCTGCAGGTTTTTCCCTCCTCTCTCTATACAGACACATCTGCAGGTTTTTTCCTCCTCTCTCTATACAGACACATCTGCAGGTTTTTCTCTCCTCTCTATACAGACACATCTGCAGGTTTTTCCCTCCACTCTCTATACAGACACATCTGCAGGTTTCCTCTGGAAATGTGGGCCTCCTTAGATCCCATCCTCCTCTGGGAATGTGGGCCTCCTTAGATCCCATCCTCCTCTGGGAATGTGGGCCTCCTTAGATCCCATCCTCCTCTGGGAATGTGGGCCTCCTTAGATCCCATCCTCCTCTGGGAATGTGGGCCTCCTTAGATCCCATCCTCCTCTGGGAATGTGGGCCTCCTTAGATCCCATCCTCCTCTGGGAATGTGGGCCTCCTTAGATCCCATCCTCCTCTGGGAATGTGGGCCTCCTTAGATCCCATCCTCCTCTGGGAATGTGGGCCTCCTTAGATCCCATCCTCCTCTGGGAATGTGGGCCTCCTTAGATCCCATCCTCCTCTGGGAATGTGGGCCTCCTTAGATCCCATCCTCCTCTGGGAATGTGGGCCTCCTTAGATCCCATCCTCCTCTGGGAATGTGGGCCTCCTTAGATCCCATCCTCCTCTGGGAATGTGGGCCTCCTTAGATCCCATCCTCCTCTGGGAATGTGGGCCTCCTTAGATCCCATCCTCCTCTGGGAATGTGGGCCTCCTTAGATCCCATCCTCCTCTGGGAATGTGGGCCTCCTTTGATCCCATCCTCCTCTGGGAATGTGGGCCTCCTTTGATCCCATCCTCCTCTGGGAATGTGGGCCTCCTTTGATCCCATCCTCCTCTGGGAATGTGGGCCTCCTTTGATCCCATCCTCCTCTGGGAATGTGGGCCTCCTTTGATCCCATCCTCCTCTGGGAATGTGGGCCTCCTTTGATCCCATCCTCCTCTGGGAATGTGGGCCTCCTTTGATCCCATCCTCCTCTGGGAATGTGGGCCTCCTTAGATCCCATCCTCCTCTGGGAATGTGGGCCTCCTTAGATCCCATCCTCCTCTGGGAATGTGGGCCTCCTTAGATCCCATCCTCCTCTGGGAATGTGGGCCTCCTTAGATCCCATCCTCCTCTGGGAATGTGGGCCTCCTTAGATCCCATCCTCCTCTGGGAATGTGGGCCTCCTTAGATCCCATCCTCACCTGGGAATGTGGGCCTCCTTAGATCCCATCCTCCTCTGGGAATGTGGGCCTCCTTAGATCCCATCCTCCTCTGGGAATGTGGGCCTCCTTAGATCCCATCCTCCTCTGGGAATGTGGGCCTCCTTAGATCCCATCCTCCTCTGGGAATGTGGGCCTCCTTAGATCCCATCCTCCTCTGGGAATGTGGGCCTCCTTTGATCCCATCCTCCTCTGGGAATGTGGGCCTCCTTTGATCCCATCCTCCTCTGGGAATGTGGGCCTCCTTTGATCCCATCCTCCTCTGGGAATGTGGGCCTCCTTTGATCCCATCCTCCTCTGGGAATGTGGGCCTCCTTTGATCCCATCCTCCTCTGGGAATGTGGGCCTCCTTTGATCCCATCCTCCTCTGGGAATGTGGGCCTCCTTTGATCCCATCCTCCTCTGGGAATGTGGGCCTCCTTAGATCCCATCCTCCTCTGGGAATGTGGGCCTCCTTAGATCCCATCCTCCTCTGGGAATGTGGGCCTCCTTAGATCCCATCCTCCTCTGGGAATGTGGGCCTCCTTAGATCCCATCCTCCTCTGGGAATGTGGGCCTCCTTAGATCCCATCCTCCTCTGGGAATGTGGGCCTCCTTAGATCCCATCCTCCTCTGGGAATGTGGGTCTCCTTAGATCCCATCCTCCTCTGGGAATGTGGGCCTCCTTAGATCCCATCCTCCTCTGGGAATGTGGGCCTCCTTAGATCCCATCCTCCTCTGGGAATGTGGGCCTCCTTAGATCCCATCCTCCTCTGGGAATGTGGGCCTCCTTAGATCCCATCCTCCTCTGGGAATGTGGGCCTCCTTAGATCCCATCCTCCTCTGGGAATGTGGGCCTCCTTAGATCCCATCCTCCTCTGGGAATGTGGGCCTCCTTTGATCCCATCCTCCTCTGGGAATGTGGGCCTCCTTTGATCCCATCCTCCTCTGGGAATGTGGGCCTCCTTTGATCCCATCCTCCTCTGGGAATGTGGGCCTCCTTAGATCCCATCCTCCTCTGGGAATGTGGGCCTCCTTAGATCCCATCCTCCTCTGGGAATGTGGGTCTCCTTTGATCCCATCCTCCTCTGGGAATGTGGGCCTCCTTTGATCCCATCCTCCTCTGGGAATGTGGGCCTCCTTAGATCCCATCCTCCTCTGGGAATGTGGGCCTCCTTAGATCCCATCCTCCTCTGGGAATGTGGGCCTCCTTAGATCCCATCTGTCACGAACCACCGGGGGGGGTCACTCAGAAATCCCCCGCGCTGGCTACCAGTACGTCACAATCGGGGGGTAACAAGTGGGGGTCACCCCTCCTTTATACCTCCCGACCGACAGACAGAGCACGTGATGCGCTCTCTAGCGCCCCTCTTATAGTCAGGCCAATTATGGAATTGCCCGACAATAAGCAAGGAGGCCGCTATACTACTTATGCCGATTATTGAAGGGTCCCCGGTGAGAGTAGGGTATATATTCCCCCGACCTCCGCGGGCGGAATATATAAAATCTCCCCGAATCTCACTGGCCTCCCCACAATAATCCTTGGCACAAACTCGCTGCCACCAACCGCTTCACGGTAACTATTAGCCGAACACACAGACGTGGGATTCAAGATCGAGATAACAGAACAGCCCAAGATTAATTATATAATTTAATCAGCCTAAAGCACACTAGAAACTACAATATATACAATAGGAGATCTACAGAATATACATATGTCAGAGTACAGTTACAATCAAAGCATGGGTTACAAACAGGCATACACAGTTCCAGCAGTTACCTTGTTGCGTCTGGCCACAGGGGGGCGCTGTAGACCAGGTTTCTAGGATCCTTCCCACAGATGTTTCCTACACGTGCCCCCAGCGAGAAGAACCCTGGAAAATGGCCGAAGTAGGGTTATCAACCTGGGCAAATCCAGGTCCCCTCCTACCTTAGTGACCTCAGAGGGAGCACTGCTCCACCCCTGGCTGGAGTTATGGACAATATCCACAACATGGAATATGGGCCATAACTTTGCCTGGGAGCGTCGTAGGCGGACGCCAACGCTCTCATTGTGACAGTTATGAATTTAGCTACAGAACGAGAGGACTCATGACTTGTCTACTAGTTCCCCATTGGCTGATATCACGCCTGGGGTACTTCCCAAGCTCCCGCTCCCATAAAAAAGGTGTGCCAGCATCGTCCGCATGCGCAAACACCATTTTTATGGTTGCCATATTTATCGGAGTTGTTTCCATACATGGTGTAACTCTTTGATCTGCTTCCTTCTCTCTTGCTCACCTGCTGTTCATCTTGTGTAATGAGACTGGTATAAATTTAGGGCATTAGGTCTGTGTACCTTGGTCTGTGTCCTTCTACAAGTGCTTCATAAGTGCTCAGAAATGTCCCAGAAGTGACCAGAAGGTGAACTCTACTTCTTTAACTGTGTCTTTCACTTGCATTTTGCTCCTTCCCCCTTATTCCCACTTGAAAACCCAATTCACACCATGTTCACTTACGCCCTCACAGTCTTTGCTCCACTCCTCCTCACTCTCCTTCGCTATCCCCAAACCCCAGCACTCTCCAAACAAATATTCATCTCCCCTTCCCTCTTACCTCCCCACCTGTCCTCATCTGCTGACCTGCTCCTAAACCGCAGATCGCTTCTAGTATCGCGCAGACCAGGCCGTCCACTCTCCTTCTCCCACCTGCTCTCCCTTTCTCTACTTCTCCTCACTGCTGGTGACATATCTCCCAATCCTGGACCCCCACAGATGGGACACTCCTCTTTATCACCCCCCTACCGCTCCCCATCTAGTAGTAACTACCGCAACCTCTCCAACATAAAATCCATTCCCCTCTCTGCCACTCCGCAGCCCCCTCTCTCTGGAGCGCTCTGGAATGCCCGTTCCATCTGTAATAAACTGCACTTCATTCACGACCTCTTTATCTCTAGCAATCTATCCTTTCTGGCCCTCACCGAAACATGGCTGACACCATCCAACACTGCCTCCCCTGCTGCGCTGTGCTACGGCGGCCTCCACTTCACCCACACCCCTCGCCCTGGCAATAGACAGGGTGGAGGAGTGGGCCTCCTCCTTTCTAACAACTGCAGCTTCACCCCAATGCCACCTCTACCCTCCCTTGTCCTGCCTTCCTTTGAAGTGCACTCTGTCCGCATCTACTCTCCCTCCAACCTCCAAGTGGCCGTCATATACAGACCCCCGGGCCCAACCACTGCCTTTATCGACCAGTTCTCCGCCTGGCTTCTACACTTTCTCTCTGCTGACATCCCCACTATCATCATGGGTGACTTCAACATCCCCACTGACACCCGCCAGTCAGCGGCCTCCAAACTCCTCTCCCTCGCCTCATCTTTTGGTCTAACTCAGTTGTCCGCCTCTGCCACCCACAAAGATGGCCACACACTAGACCTTATCTTCACCCGTCTCTGCTCTCTATCTAACCTCACTACCTCCCCTCTCCCCTTATCTGACCACCATCTGCTGACCTTTTCAGCCCTGTCCTCCTCACCTGCCCCCCCTGTCCAGCACATATCACACCCCCGCAGAAACCTTGCACACATCAACATACACACCCTTTCTGACTCTATCCTACCGCTGTCCTCCATATCTTCACTCCACGACACAAACAGTGCCACCATTTTCTACAACGCCACTCTCACATCAGCTATTGATTCAGTCGCTCCTCTTGTGAACGGCAGAGCAAGACGAATCAATAGACAACCCTGGCACAACAGCCTCACTAAAAAACTACGGCAAGTGTCTAGAGCCGCAGAGCGGCGCTGGAAGAAAACGCACTCCCAGGAAGACTTCACCACATTCAAAAATGCAATTCACACATTTCGCTTGGCCCTTACCTCGGCTAAACAGAATTACTTCAAAAACCTCATATCCTCTTTAACACACAACCCCAAACAGCTATTTAACACTTTTACCTCCCTCCTTCGCCCACCGCTGCCCCCTCCAACCTCCCTCATCTCCGCAGAAGAATTTGCCACATATTTCAAAGAAAAGATCGACCAAACCAGACAAGTCTTTTCTGCTGAACCACCACAACCCCTTTATATAACAGACCACTGCCCCTCCCCCATAAACTTCCTCCCCACTATCACCGAAGGAGAGCTTGCACATCTTCTCTCAAAAGCGCACCTCACTACATGCGCACTTGACCCCATCCCATCCCACCTCCTCCCCAACCTCACCACTATCCTTATTCCCGCCTTATCCCATCTCTTCAACCTATCTCTAACAACTGGTACCTTCCCTTCTGCCTTTAAGCATGCAACAGTCACACCTATCCTAAAGAAACCTTCCCTCGACCCAACCTCTACTACCAGCTATCGACCCATATCGCTACTCCCACTTGCCTCAAAACTCCTGGAACAGCATGTCCATGCTGAACTTTCCTCCCACCTCTCCTCTAACTCTCTCTTTGACAACCTACAGTCCGGCTTCCGTCCACATCATTCCACTGAAACTGCCCTGACTAAAATCACAAATGACTTACTTACCGCCAAAGCTAACAACCACTTCTCTGTACTCCTACTTCTAGACCTATCCTCAGCCTTTGACACTGTTGACCACTCCCTCCTACTACAGATCCTCTCTTCCCTTGGTGTCAGAGACCTCGCTCTCTCTTGGATCTCTTCATACCTCTCCAACCGCACTTTTAGTGTCTCCCATTCCCACACAACCTCTTCATCCCGTTCTCTCTCTGTTGGTGTCCCTCAAGGCTCTGTCCTGGGACCCTTACTTTTTTCTATCTATACATTTGGCCTGGGACAACTCATAAAGTCCCATGGCTTCCAGTACCACCTATATGCTGATGACACTCAGATCTACCTCTCTGGTCCAGATGTCACATCTCTGCTGTCCAGAATCCCAGAGTGCCTATCTGCTATATCTTCCTTCTTTTCCTCTCGCTTCCTAAAGCTCAATATGGCCAAAACTGAACTGATCATCTTTCCTCCATCTCCCCTGCACTCTCCACCTGATCTATCCATTACAATTAATAACATCACGCTCTCCCCAGCACCCAAAGTTCGGTGCCTCGGAGTGACCTTTGACTCTGCCCTGTCCTTCATACCGCACATCCAATCCCTCACCACCTCCTGCCGTTTTCAACTCAAAAATATCTCCAGAATCCGCCCTTTTCTCAATCCCCAATCTACAAAAATTCTAGTGCACGCCCTCATAATCTCCCGCATCGACTACTGCAACATCCTCCTCTGTGGTCTCCCTGCTAACACACTCGCCCCTCTCCAGTCCATCCTTAACTCTGCTGCCCGACTGATCCACCTCTCTCCTCAATACCACCCCGCTTCTCCTCTCTGCAAGTCCCTCCACTGGCTCCCAATCTTCCACCGTATCCAATTCAAATTACTAACACTGACCTACAAAGCTATCCATAATCTGTCTCCTCCATATATCTCTGAACTAATCTCTCGCTACACTCCAAAACGTAACCTCCGGTCCTCCCAAGATCTCCTTCTATCCTCCTCTCTCATTCGCTCCTCATGCAACCGACTCCAAGACTTCTCCCGAGCATCCCCAGTCTCCTGGAACTCACTGCCTCAACACGTCAGACTATCTACTACACTCGCAAGCTTCAAACGGAACCTAAAGACTCATCTGTTCAGAAATGCCTATAACCTTCAATGACCTCACTGCTTCACCCCCGTGCGGAGCTGCCGCCCCACCACCGTGCGGAGCTGCCGCCCCACCCCCGTGCGGAGCTGCCGCCCCACCACCGTGCGGAGCTGCCGCCCCACCACCGTGCGGAGCTGCCGCCCCACCACCGTGCGGAGCTGCCGCCCCACCACCGTGCGGAGCTGCCGCCCCACCTACACCCCACCTACTGTCTCCTCCCCAAAATCCTTTAGGATGTAAGCCCGCAAGGGCAGGGCCCTCTTCCCCCTGTGCTAGTCTGTCTATTGTAACGTGTACATGTATTCTGTATGTAACCCCCTCATGTACAGCACCATGGAATCAATGGTGCTCTATAAATAAACAATAATAATAATAATAATCGGAAATATGGCTTGTGAGATATGAACCATATTTTACTGGAGTCGTCCTGTCTGGATACTTCCATAGCCTTGCTAATTAGATAGCAGCCCCTACCACAGGGTCACGGCAGGGAGTCATCCTGTGTCCATTGTTCCCACATCATCTAATCTCCATATCACAGGAGATGGCCGTTGGAGGTGTAAGTGGAACACAGACCAGTTCCTTTGACACCTATCTGCTAAACAAACCGTTTATCCCTGTGGTAAATTTTCTGATTGAAGGAGTTGTGTGAAGGAAAGGGGGGGTGACACCAGGAGAGGGCTTCCTGACATAACTTGAATATCATGATTTATCGTCATATCTCCGGATTTACCTCACACCTCCCCCCTTTTGAGGGCGCTAGGGGGCAGCACACTCCGGTGTTCCCCCGTGCGCCCGTCCGCGACCTCTCCTTGTCGGGACAGCCCGTCTGCGTTACCGTGGTCCCGGCCCCTTTTGTGGCGAATGGTGAAGTTGTATTGCTGGAGCGCAAGGCTCCATCGCAACAATCGCCCATTCGTCCCAGAGACGGTGTGCAACCAGCTGAGGGGATTGTGGTCCGTCTCCACGATGAAGTGGCGCCCGTATAGATAGGGTTGCAGACGCTGCAGGGCCCACACTATGGCCAGGCACTCCTTTTCCATCGTGGAATAGGCCACTTCCCTTGGTAACAGCTTCCTGCTCAGGTACAAGACTGGGTGCTCTTGGCTCGCAGAGTCCACCTGGCTGAGCACCGCACCGAGGCCGAAGTCACTGGCGTCGGTCTGTACTACAAACGGCCGCGTGAAGTCGGCTGCCTGTAGCACGGGCGGGCTGGACAGGGCGTCCTTTAGGGCCCGGAAGGCTGTCTCGCAGTCCATTGTCCAATCGACTGCAGAGGGCAGCTTCTTCTTGGTGAGGTCCGTCAAGGGCTTTGCCAGGCTACTATAGCATGGAACAAACCTCCTATAGTACCCAGCGGTCCCCAAGAAGGACATCACCTGCTTCTTGGTCCTGGGGGTGGGCCAGGATGCGATGGCTTCCACTTTCTCAGGCTCGGGCTTCAGTGTTCTCCCGCCTACCCGGTGACCGAGGTACTGGACCTCGCTCATGGCCAGCTGACACTTTCCCGGCTTGATGGTCAAACCTGCCTGGTGGATCCGCCTGAGCACCTGTGCTAGATGCTCTAGGTGATCTTCCCAGGTGGGGCTGAAGACGGCAATGTCATCCAGGTACGCGGCCGCGTACCCTTCAAGTCCCTTGAGCAGGGTGTTGACCATCCGCTGGAAAGTGGCAGGGGCATTCCTCATCCCGAATGGCATCACCGTGGACTCGTACAGTCCAAATGGGGTAATAAAGGCAGAGCGTTCCCTGGCCTTGCGAGTCAGGGGGATCTGCCAATATCCCCGGCTCAGATCCATGATGGTCAGGTACTGAGCCCCGGCCAACTGATCGAGCAGGTCATCGATGCGTGGCATTGGGTACGCATCGGCGACCGTGACAGCATTGAGCCCCCTGTAGTCCACGCAGAACCGAGTGGTTCGGTCCTTCTTAGGGACGAGGACTACAGGCGAGGCCCAAGCGCTGTTGGATGCCTGGATCACCCCCAGCTTCAGCATCTCGTCAATCTCCTGGCGCATGTGTTGCTGCACCTCCAGGGAGACCCGATATGCTGAACGCCGGATCGGGGGATGATCCCCAGTGTCCACGTGATGGACAGCCAAGTCAGTCCTTCCGGGCTGGTTGGTAAACAACCCCCGGAAGGGGTGTAGGGTGGCCCACAGCTGGGACCGTTGGTCCTCCAAGAGCTGGTGGCCAACCTCCACATCCTCAATGGATCCGCCTGCCCTAACCTGGGCTAGCATATCCAAGAGGGTTTCCGCTTCTCCCTCCTCGGGCAGGTTGCACACCGGGAGTGCACATGCCTCCCGCTCATGATGTGCCTTCATCATGTTCACATGGAAGGGCTTCCGCCTTCCACGGGCAGGGTCCAGGGTGACCAGGTACGTCACAGGGTTGAGCTGCTGGTACACGAGGTATGGGCCTTCCCAGGCTGCCTTAAGCTTGTCCTGTGGTACGGGGACCAGTACCCACACCTTTTGACCCACTTGGTAGGTCCTCTCACAAGCGTTCTGGTCGTACCAACGCTTCTGATCGGCCTGGGCTTGAGCCATATTGTCGTGTACCAGTTGCGTCAAGGCCTGCATTTTGTCCCGGAAGCGCATGACATACTCGATAACCGACACTCCAGGGGTGGCCAAATCCCCTTCCCAAGCCTCTTTCACCAGAGCCAGGGGGCCCCGCACACGTCGCCCGTACAGGAGCTCAAACGGTGAGAATCCTGTTGAGGCCTGTGGAACCTCCCGGTAAGCAAATAACAGGTGTGGGAGATACCGCTCCCAGTCACGCCCATGGGAGTCGACCAACATCTTAAGCATCTGCTTTAAGGTGCCATTAAACCGCTCGCACAGGCCATTAGTCTGTGGATGGTACGGGCTGGCCACCAGATGTCGCACCTGGACTTGCTTACAGAGGGCCTCCATCAGCTGGGACATGAATTGGGTCCCCCGGTCAGTGAGCATTTCCTGGGGAAAACCCACTCGGGAGAAAATCTCCAGCAATGCGGTGGCCACCTTGTCAGCCCGAATGGACGACAAGGCCACTGCTTCTGGGTACCGGGTGGCATAGTCCACTACCGTCAGTATGAAGCGTTTCCCGGAGCTGCTGGGGATGGCCAGCGGGCCGACCAGATCCACAGCCACCCTCCTGAAAGGCTCATCGATGATGGGCAGAGATACCAGTGGGGCTTTGGGGTGTGGCCTCGCCTTCCCCACTCTCTGACAGGTTTCACACGAACGGCAGTAGGCAGCCACATCGGCCCCCATTTTTGGCCAGTAGAAATGCTGGTTTAACCTGGCCTTGGTCTTAGCGATCCCTAGGTGTCCGGCCATCGGAATCTCATGTGCGATCCGCAACAACTCCGTCCGGAACGGATAGGGTACCACTAACTGTCGGTCCCTGGGCCACGCCTTCGGTGAACCCTGCTGGACCGTGACCAGGTACAGCCGTCCTTGGTCCCAGACCACTCGCTCCGGGTCCGAGTCCGAGGGAGGCTGTGCCGCCTGCTCCTTTAGAGCTTTCAGGCTGTCGTCAGCTTCTAACGCTGCCTGAAACCCCTGACTAGATGTGGCCAGAATCGACGAGACTGTCACATCTTCGGTCAGTACCCCGGGACCTGTGTCCTGGCCTCCACCTGACTCGGCTGCCACTTGGTCAGAAGGGGAAGAGCTATCGGACCTCCGGGAGGCCCCTTGGCTTCCAGCACTCCCACTGCGGGTGACAGCGGCCACAGCCGCTGCGACCGTGGGTCGTGCCTGCTCCTCCTCCGTTCCTGACCAAGTCGCCGGTTCAGGCAGACCTACCTGGCTTCCTGACACCCCGGTTGTGGGGGAACCATGTACCGAGATCTTACCTGGGAGCACTTCCGCTCCGGGACCGGCCCCAATCTCACCTGCCTGTTCCCCTCCTGCAGCAACAGAACCCCGCTGTGAAATCTCTGGGGACCCCACATTTGCTGTGGTAGCCCCCACCCCACACACTGGTCCTCCCCCTGCAGCACCCTGCTCTCTGCTTATCCCTGCAGAGGGCAACAGATCCCAGCTCACAGGCTGGTTACTTGTAGAGGCATTGTCACACCTTTCTCTGACCCCCTCCCCTCCTGTCACAGCTGCAGCTGAGTGTGTGTCTATGGTGTCTATGCAAGCAGAAAAATCAGAGTTCACTCCCTCCTCCCTTACATCATTCATAGATAACACATTAACATTGTCCGGAGGCACGTCAGTACTGGCTGAAGGTTCAGCCCTTGGGGGGGGCCCAAACTGGGAGGTTATCTGCCCCAAATCTGTCCCAAGTAGCACGTTTGCAGGGATCCGATCAGTTACCCCCACCTCTCTCACCCCTCACCCTGCGCCCCAGTCCACATAAATGCCAGCAACAGGCAGCGCCGGGTCAATGCCTCCAATCCCGGAGACAGCGAGGGTTTTTCCAGGTATCAAGTCTTGGGGGGACACCATCTCAGGCCGCACCAGAGTCACCTCCGAGGCGCTGTCTCGCAGTCCTATGGTCACAGACCGGCCGACGGTGACAGGTTGGAAGCTGTCCAGGGACCTACCACCACCCCCACCCACACAATACACCTTGGGCGGCCCTTGGGACGGGGACGGAGCCGGGGCCTTGGGACGCTGAGGGCACATGGCCTTGAAGTGTCCAGGTAGGTTGCACTGGTGGCACCGTCTTGGCTCTGCCACGGGCCTGGAGAGGGGAGTTGAGGGGGACACCCCCTGCAGTCTAGGGGCAGGTGGGGCAGTCGCAGAATTCATCTTACCCCCTCTCCAGGTGCTGCTGGTGGCCGCTCTCCTGGCCTCAGGGGCCCGGTTGTTGGTGTAGTCATCGGCCAGGGCAGCTGTAGCCGTGGACCCCTTTGGCTTCTGGTCTCGGATGAACTGGCGGAGATCCTCAGGGCAGTTCCACAAGAGTTGCTCTGTGATGACCAAGTCCAGGATCTCCGGTCCGGTGGAAAGCTGCAGGCCTTGGGTCCAGTGGTCGGCAGCTCGGGCAAGTGCCCGCCGGTGGTCAGCCCAGGAGTCCTTTGGTCCCTTTTGCAGGGTCCGGAACTTCTTGCGGTAGGACTCCGGAGTGAGGTTGTACTGTTGGATCAGGGCCCGCTTGATGGTGTCGTAGCCCTGATCTGCCTCAGCAGGCAAGTCCCCAAGGATATCCAGGGCCTTACCCCTTAGACGGGGGGTCAGGTATTTGGCCCACTGATCCTTGTCCAGATGGTGCTGCAAGCAAGTCCGTTCAAAAGCAGTCAGGAAAGAGTCCAAGTCTCCATCCTTCTCCAGCACTGGGAAGTCCTCAACACGGACCTTTGGAAGTTTGGTGTCTTGAAGGTCACGTGTGGCTGATGAGGGCCGGAGCTGAGCTAGCTGCAGCTGGTGGTCACGCTCTGCCTGTTGCTGTCGCTCTTCACGTGCTGCTTGCCGCTCCGCAGCCTCAGCGTCACGCGCTGCCTGTCGCTCACGCTCGGCCATGAGTATCTCGTAGGTATCCCGGTCTCCAGCCATAAGCCTGGCCAAGGCAGCTTGAAGGAGGGCCTCTGCACCTCTCAGGCCGGAGGGATTGGCAAGTGGTGATCTGCGGCACGCTGCAGAGCCAGGTGATTCACTGTCCATTTCAGAGCGGAGGACTGGCATCTGGCTCGTTGAGGACCCTTGGGCGAGCTCCTCCTCATCTTGTCCAGCAGTGCCAGGTTGTGCAATGTCCTCTGCAGAGCTGTTCTCTGGCGTCGGGCTCTTGGAGGGCTCGTGGACAACCTCCTCATCGTCTCTGGCCTGAGCATCGGCCATTCCTTTGGCTTTGCTCCTGGTGCTCTCAGCCATTGTTGCAGACTTTGGTCACTGACACAGAACTGCCACCTGATGCCTCCACACACCTTACAGTATCTGCACTCTGACACTCTAGTGTTGAGCTGGTCTGAAGACCCCAGCAGCCACAGCTGCTGCAGGCAGTCTTTAGTGTCTGGGAGTATGGGTCTCACACTCACACACACTATTATCTCGATCCCACCGCTATGCCACCAATATGTCACGAACCACCGGGGGGGTCACTCAGAAATCCCCCGCGCTGGCTACCAGTACGTCACAATCGGGGGGTAACAAGTGGGGGTCACCCCTCCTTTATACCTCCCGACCGACAGACAGAGCACGTGATGCGCTCTCTAGCGCCCCTCTTATAGTCAGGCCAATTATGGAATTGCCCGACAATAAGCAAGGAGGCCGCTATACTACTTATGCCGATTATTGAAGGGTCCCCGGTGAGAGTAGGGTATATATTCCCCCGACCTCCGCGGGCGGAATATATAAAATCTCCCCGAATCTCACTGGCCTCCCCACAATAATCCTTGGCACAAACTCGCTGCCACCAACCGCTTCACGGTAACTATTAGCCGAACACACAGACGTGGGATTCAAGATCGAGATAACAGAACAGCCCAAGATTAATTATATAATTTAATCAGCCTAAAGCACACTAGAACTACAATATATACAATAGGGAATCTACAGAATATACATATGTCAGAGTACAGTTACAGATAAAGCATGGTTTACAAACAGGCATACACAGTTCCAGCAGTTACCTTGTGCGTCTGGCCACAGGGGGGCGCTGTAGACCAGGTTTCCAGGATCTTTCCCACAGATGTTTCCTACACGTGACCCCCAGCGAAAGAACACTGGAAAATGGCCGAAGTAGGGTTATCAACCTGGGCAAATCCAGGTCCCCTCCTACCTTAGTGACCTCAGAGGGAGCACTGCTCCACCCCTGGCTGGAGTTATGGACAATATCCACAACATGGAATATGGGCCATAACTTTGCCTGGGAGCGTCGTAGGCGGACGCCAACGCTCTCATTGTGACAGTTATGAATTTAGCTACAGAACGAGAGGACTCATGACTTGTCTACTAGTTCCCCATTGGCTGATATCACACCTGGGGTACTTCCCAAGCTCCCGCTCCCATAAAAAAGGTGTGCCAGCATCGTCCGCATGCGCAAACACCATTTTTATGGTTGCCATATTTATCGGAAATATGGCTTGTGAGATATGAACCATATTTTACTGGAGTCGTCCTGTCTGGATACTTCCATAGCCTTGCTAATTAGATAGCAGCCCCTACCACAGGGTCACGGCAGGGAGTCATCCTGTGTCCATTGTTCCCACATCATCTAATCTCCATATCACAGGAGATGGCCGTTGGAGGTGTAAGTGGAACACAGACCAGTTCCTTTGACACCTATCTGCTAAACAAACCGTTTATCCCTGTGGTAAATTTTCTTATTGAAGGAGTTGTGTGAAGGAAAGGGGGGGTGACACCAGGAGAGGGCTTCCTGACATAACTTGAATATCATGATTTATCGTCATATCTCCGGATTTACCTCACACCATCCTCCTCTGGGAATGTGGGCCTCCTTAGATCCCATCCTCCTCTGGGAATGTGGGCCTCCTTAGATCCCATCCTCCTCTGGGAATGTGGGCCTCCTTAGATCCCATCCTCCTCTGGGAATGTGGGCCTCCTTAGATCCCATTCTCCCACACCTCTGTATGTTGATTGTTTTGATGGATGTTCACTAATTCTCATCTTTGATTTATAAAGAGACTTGAGACATCTGACTGTCTGGATCTGTAAGCCAAGGCTATCCTGAGGATGGGGCCATCCCTGCACTTCTTACCGTAATCTGCAGGACCATCATTGTGTCCACCTGAAGGTAGGAGTCCTAACAGTGACCCCATAAGAATGGTCTAACCATACAATCTCCCCAACAACCAAGACACCAGTTCACCTGTGATGACGGCCTAAGACCTTCTTCAGGGCTCTCATGTGACAGACTCCATCAGACTGTGTGTGACTTTCTTCATGGTCTCCACCTACTAATGCAGAAACTGAAGTGGAAGGTTCCAGTCACATGTTTCTGTGGTTTTGTATTCTGGATTCCTGGGCACTCTCTGACGCTCCATGTTGATTCTTGGATCCTCTTTCAACCTCCGTGTTTTCTCCTGGACACTCTCTGACGCTCCATGTTGATTCCAGGATCTTCTGTCAACCTCCGTGTTTTCTCCTGGGGCACTTTATGAGGCTCTATGTTGACTCTTGGGTGATCTGTGAACCTCCGTGTTCTCACCTAAGCACTCTGTGAGGCTCTATGTTTTCTCTTGGGCACTCTGTGAGGCTCCATGTTGTTTCCTGGGCACTCTGTGAAACACTATGTTGTCTCCTGGGTACTTTGTGAAGCTCTGTGTTTTCTCCTGGGTGCTCTGTGAACCTCTCTGTTCTCGCCTGTACTCTGAGGCTCCATGTTGTCTCCTGGGTGCTCTGTGAACCTCTCTGTTCTCGCCTGTACTCTGAGGCTCCATGTTGTCTCCTGGAGACTCTCTGAACTTCCGTGTTCTCTCCTTGTCACTATATGAGGCTCCATGTTGTCTCCTGGGTGCTCTGTGACCCTCCGTGTTCCCTCCTGGGCACTCTGTGAGGCTCCATGTTGTCTCCTGGGTGCTCTGTGAACCTCCGTGTTCCCTCCTGGGCACTCTGTGAGGCTCCATGTTGTCTCCTGGGTGCTCTGTGACCCTCCATGTTCCCTCCTGGGCACTCTGTGAGGCTCCATGTTGTCTCCTGGGTGTTCTGTGACCCTCCGTGTTCCCTCCTGGGCACTCTGTGAGGCTCCATGTTGTCTCCTGGGTGCTCTGTGAACCTCCGTGTTCCCTCCTGGGCACTCTGTGAGGCTCCATGTTGTCTCCTGGGTGCTCTGTGACCCTCCATGTTCCCTCCTGGGCACTCTGTGAGGCTCCATATTGTCAGTGCAGTGACGTAACTAGAGTTTGATGGGCCCCGCTGCAAAATTTGGACCAAATCCCCCACACTTTACCACACGTTTGTCAGATGCATGTATATGTATGTATAAATTGTGATCTAAATCCTAAAAAGACAAATGAGTTGCCCTCCCCCATTAAGTAGTAATGTCCCACATCCTGTTCTAGTACACTCAACTGACCTAGTAAATATGTCCCGCACCCTGGTATATACTGTGCCCTTCCTGGTATATATGTTCCTCTCTTGGGTCCCTCCTAGTATATGCTGTGGCTTTCCTGGTATATATGTTCCTCTCTTGGGTCCCTCCTGGTATATACTGTGCCCTTCCTGGTATATATGTTCCTCTCTTGGGTCCCTCCTGGTATATACTGTGCCCTTCCTGGTATATATGTTCCTCTCTTGGGTCCCTCCTAGTATATGCTGTGGCTTTCCTGGTATATATGTTCCTCTCTTGGGTCCCTCCTGGTATATACTGTGCCCTTCCTGGTATATATGTTCCTCTCTTGGGTCCCTCCTAGTATATGCTGTGGCTTTCCTGGTATATATGTTCCTCTCTTGGGTCCCTCCTGGTATATACTGTGCCCTTCCTGGTATATATGTTCCTCTCTTGGGTCCCTCCTGGTATATACTGTGCCCTTCCTGGTATATATGTTCCTCTCTTGGGTCCCTCCTGGTATATACTGTGCCCTTCCTGGTATATATGTTCCTCTCTTGGGTCCCTCCTAGTATATGCTGTGGCTTTCCTGGTATATATGTTCCTCTCTTGGGTCCCTCCTGGTATATACTGTGCCCTTCCTGGTATATATGTTCCTCTCTTGGGTCCCTCCTGGTATATACTGTGCCCTTCCTGGTATATATGTTCCTCTCTTGGGTCCCTCCTAGTATATGCTGTGGCTTTCCTGGTATATATGTTCCTCTCTTGGGTCCCTCCTGGTATATACTGTGCCCTTCCTGGTATATATGTTCCTCTCTTGGGTCCCTCCTAGTATATACTGTGGCGTTCCTGGTAGAGATCCAAGAAAAAAGAAATATCCAGCATCCAATTACCTTAAAAAATATCTTCTTCTTTATTGTAAAGATTAAAAAAATTCCATTTCCAAGGGTAAAAAACAATGCATTGTCAGCACAGGTACGAGCACGCGTTTCGGATGTTACACATCCTTAATCTGAAACATCTTGTGTAACATCCGAAACGCGTGCTCGTACCTGTGCTGACAATGCATTGTTTTTTACCCTTGGAAATGGAATTTTTTTAATCTTTACAATAAAGAAGAAGATATTTTTTAGGGAAATTGGATGCTGGATATTTCTTTTCTCTTGGATCTCTGCACACACAGTCTGGCTGGAGCTGTCCATGAATACGTGCAGCTTCCTGGAATAGATGGTGGTCTCCTCACTGGGTGAGCTGGGTCAAATTTTTCTTTCCTTCTCATTGTGGCTTTCCTGGTATATCCTGTCCTCCTACTATTATATATGTTTCTCTCCTGGTAAATAATGTCCCCCTCCTGGTATATATGGTCCTCTCCTGGGCCACTTCTGGTATATACTCCCTCTCCTGGTATATATGGTCTGCTCCTGAGCCCCTCCTGGTATCTACTGCCCCCCTCTTGGTATATATGGTCCTCTCCTGGTATATACTGTCCCCCTCCTGGTATATACTGTACTCACCACCTCCCCGGCTCCTATATCTTGTGGTATCCTCTGACGGGTCTCTGCACTACAATGCATTTCAGCTGGACGTGCGGCTTCGGATGCATATCCAGCTGAAGCAGGGGCAGGGTCCTCTGGCACTGGTCGCAATCCCTGTGAGTGCGATCATTCCGCCATGCCTCCATGTTCCCTACTGGGCACTTTGTGACACACTATATTGTCTCCTGAGCGCTCTATGAACCTCCATGTTCTCTACTGGGTACTCTATGATGCTCGTTGTTCTCTCCTGGGCACTCTGTGAGACTCCATGTTGTCTCCTGGATGCTCTGTGATCCTCCGTGTTCTCTCCTAGGCACTCTGTGAAGCTTGTTGTGGTCTCCTGGATGCTCTGTGATGCTCCAAGTTCGCCCCTGTGCACTCTCTGGCACAGTGTTTTTTTTTCTCCTGAATGCTCCCTGGATGCTTTGTGAGCCTCCATCTTCTACCATTTATGATCTGTAAGGTTCTGTCTTCTCTCCTGGTTATTTGTGAGACTCCAGTCTTCTACCATTGATGATCTGTAAGGCTCTGTGTTGTCTCCTGGGCGCTGTTTGAGGCTCCATCTTCTACCATTGATGATCTGTAAGGCTCTGTGTTGTCTCCTGGGCGCTGTGTGAGGATCCATTTTCTACCATTGATGATCTGTAAGGTTCTGTGTTGTCTCCTGGGCGCTGTGTGAGCCTCCATCTTCTACCATTGATGATCTGTAAGGCTCTGTGTTGTCTCCTGGGCGCTGTGTGAGGATCCATTTTCTACCATTGATGATCTGTAAGGTTCTGTGTTGTCTCCTGGGCGCTGTGTGAGCCTTCATCTTCTACCATTGATGATGTGTAAGGCTCTGTGTTGTCTCCTGGGCGCTGTGTGAGGCTCCATCTTCTACCATTGATGATGTATAAGTCTCTGTGTTGTCTCCTGGGCGCTGTGTGAGCCTCCATCTTCTACCATTGATGATCTGTAAGTCTCTGTGTTGTCTCCTGGGCGCTGTGTGAGCCTCCATCTTCTACCATTGATGATCTGTAAGTCTATGTGTTGTCTCCTGGGCGCTGTGTGAGCCTCCATCTTCTACCATTGATGATCTGTAAGGCTCTGTGTTGTCTCCTGGGCGCTGTGTGAGCCTTCATCTTCTACCATTGATGATGTGTAAGGCTCTGTGTTGTCTCCTGGGCGCTGTGTGAGCCTTCATCTTCTACCATTGATGATGTGTAAGATTCTGTGTTGTCTCCTGGGCGCTGTGTGAGCCTCCATCTTCTACCATTGATGATCTGTAAGGTTCTGTCTTCTCTCCTGGTTATTTGTGAGACTCCAGTCTTCTACCATTGATGATCTGTAAGGCTCTGTGTTGTCTCCTGGGCGCTTTTTGAGGCTCCATCTTCTACCATTGATGATCTGTAAGGCTCTGTGTTGTCTCCTGGGCGCTGTGTGAGGATCCATTTTCTACCATTGATGATCTGTAAGGTTCTGTGTTGTCTCCTGGGCGCTGTGTGAGCCTCCATCTTCTACCATTGATGATCTGTAAGGCTCTGTGTTGTCTCCTGGGCGCTGTGTGAGGCTCCATCATCTACCATTGATGATGTGTAAGGCTCTGTGTTGTCTCCTGGGCGCTGTGTGAGGCTCCATCTTCTACCATTGATGATGTGTAAGGCTCTGTGTTGTCTCCTGGGCGCTGTGTGAGGATCCATTTTCTACCATTGATGATCTGTAAGGTTCTGTGTTGTCTCCTGGGCGCTGTGTGAGCCTTCATCTTCTACCATTGATGATGTGTAAGGCTCTGTGTTGTCTCCTGGGCGCTGTGTGAGGCTCCATCTTCTACCATTGATGATGTATAAGTCTCTGTGTTGTCTCCTGGGCGCTGTGTGAGCCTCCATCTTCTACCATTGATGATCTGTAAGTCTATGTGTTGTCTCCTGGGCGCTGTGTGAGCCTCCATCTTCTACCATTGATGATCTGCAAGGCTCTGTGTTGTCTCCTGGGCGCTGTGTGAGCCTTCATCTTCTACCATTGATGATGTGTAAGGCTCTGTGTTGTCTCCTGGGCGCTGTGTGAGGCTCCATCTTCTACCATTGATGATCTGTAAGGTTCTGTGTTGTCTCCTGGGCGCTGTGTGAGGCTCCATCTTCTACCATTGATGATGTGTAAGGCTCTGTGTTGTCTCCTGGGCGCTGTGTGAGCCTTCATCTTCTACCATTGATGATGTGTAAGGCTCTGTATTGTCTCCTGGTTGCTTTGTTAGCCTCCATCTTCTACCATTGATGATGTGTAAGGCTCTGTGTTGTCTCCTGGGCGCTGTGTGAGGCTCCATCTTCTACCATTGATGATCTGTAAGGCTCTGTGTTGTCTCCTGGGTGCTGTGTGAGCCTCCATCTTCTACCATTGATGATCTGTAAGGCTCTGTGTTGTCTCCTGGGCGCTGTGTGAGGCTCCATCTTCTACCATTGATGATCTGTAAGGGTCTGTGTTGTCTCCTGGGCGCTGTGTGAGCCTTCATCTTCTACCATTGATGATGTGTAAGGCTCTGTGTTGTCTCCTGGGCGCTGTGTGAGGCTCCATCTTCTACCATTGATGATCTGTAAGGCTCTGTGTTGTCTCCTGGGCGCTGTGTGAGCCTCCATCTTCTACCATTGATGATCTGTAAGGCTCTGTGTTGTCTCCTGGTTGCTGTGTGAGCCTCCATCTTCTACCATTGATGATGTGTAAGGCTCTGTGTTGTCTCCTGGGCGCTGTGTGAGCCTTCATCTTCTACTATTGATGATGTGTAAGGCTCTGTGTTGTCTCCTGGTTGCTGTGTGAGCCTCCATCTTCTACCATTGATGATGTGTAAGGCTCTGTGTTGTCTCCTGGGCGCTGTGTGAGGCTCCATCTTCTACCATTGATGATGTATAAGTCTCTGTGTTGTCTCCTGGGCGCTGTGTGAGCCTCCATCTTCTACCATTGATGATCTGTAAGTCTCTGTGTTGTCTCCTGGGCGCTGTGTGAGGCTCCATCTTCTACCATTGATGATCTGTAAGTGTCTGTGTTGTCTCCTGGGCGCTGTGTGAGCCTCCATCTTCTACCATTGATGATCTGTAAGGCTCTGTGTTGTCTCCTGGGCGCTGTGTGAGCCTTCATCTTCTACCATTGATGATGTGTAAGGCTCTGTGTTGTCTCCTGGGCGCTGTGTGAGCCTTCATCTTCTACCATTGATGATGTGTAAGGCTCTGTGTTGTCTCCTGGGCGCTGTGTGAGGCTCCATCTTCTACCATTGATGATGTGTAAGGCTCTGTGTTGTCTCCTGGGCGCTGTGTGAGCCTCCATCTTCTACCATTGATGATGTGTAAGGCTCTGTATTGTCTCCTGGGCGCTGTGTGAGCCTCCATCTTCTACCATTGATGATGTGTAAGGTTCTGTGTTGTCTCCTGGGCGCTGTGTGAGGCTCCATCTTCTACCATTGATGATGTGTAAGGCTCTGTGTTGTCTCCTGGGCGCTGTGTGAGCCTTCATCTTCTACCATTGATGATGTGTAAGGCTCTGTGTTGTCTCCTGGGAGCTGTGTGAGGCTCCATCTTCTACCATTGATGATGTGTAAGGCTCTGTGTTGTCTCCTGGGCGCTGTGTGAGCCTTCATCTTCTACCATTGATGATGTGTAAGATTCTGTGTTGTCTCCTGGGCGCTGTGTGAGCCTCCATCTTCTACCATTGATGATGTGTAAGGCTCTGTGTTGTCTCCTGGGCGCTGTGTGAGCCTCCATCTTCTACCATTGATGATGTGTAAGGCTCTGTGTTGTCTCCTGGGCGCTGTGTGAGACTCCATCTTCTACCATTGATGATCTGTAAGGCTCTGTGTTGTCTCCTGGGCGCTGTGTGAGCCTCCATCTTCTACCATTGATGATCTGTAAGGCTCTGTGTTGTCTCCTGGTTGCTGTGTGAGCCTCCATCTTCTACCATTGATGATGTGTAAGGCTCTGTGTTGTCTCTTGGGCGCTGTGTGAGCCTCCATCTTCTACCATTGATGATGTGTAAGGCTCTGTGTTGTCTCCTGGGCGCTGTGTGAGCCTCCATCTTCTACCATTGATGATGTGTAAGGCTCTGTGTTGTCTCTTGGGCGCTGTGTGAGCCTCCATCTTCTACCATTGATGATGTGTAAGGCTCTGTGTTGTCTCCTGGGTGCTGTGTGAGCCTCCATCTTCTACCATTGATGATGTGTAAGGCTCTGTGTTGTCTCCTGGGCGCTGTGTGAGCCTCCATCTTCTACCATTGATGATCTGTAAGGCTCTGTGTTGTCTCCTGGGCGCTGTGTGAGCCTCCATCTTCTACCATTGATGATGTGTAAGGCTCTGTGTTGTCTCCTGGGCGCTGTGTGAGCCTCCATCTTCTACCATTGATGATGTGTAAGGCTCTGTGTTGTCTCCTGGGCGCTGTGTGAGGCTCCATCTTCTACCATTGATGATGTGTAAGGCTCTGTGTTGTCTCCTGGGCGCTGTGTGAGGCTCCATCATCTACCATTGATGATGTGTAAGGCTCTGTGTTGTCTCCTGGGCGCTGTGTGAGGCTCCATCTTCTACCATTGATGATGTGTAAGGCTCTGTGTTGTCTCCTGGGCGCTGTGTGAGGCTCCATCTTCTACCATTGATGATCTGTAAGGCTCTGTGTTGTCTCCTGGGCGCTGTGTGAGCCTCCATCTTCTACCATTGATGATGTGTAAGGCTCTGTGTTGTCTCCTGGGCGCTGTGTGAGCCTCCATCTTCTACCATTGATGATGTGTAAGGCTCTGTGTTGTCTCCTGGGCGCTGTGTTAGCCTCCATCTTCTACCATTGATGATGTGTAAGGCTCTGTGTTGTCTCCTGGGCGCTGTGTGAGGCTCCATCATCTACCATTGATGATGTGTAAGGCTCTGTGTTGTCTCCTGGGCGCTGTGTGAGCCTCCATCTTCTACCATTGATGATGTGTAAGGCTCTGTGTTGTCTCATGGGCGCTGTGTGAGCCTCCATCTTCTACCATTGATGATGTGTAAGGCTCTGTGTTGTCTCATGGGCGCTGTGTGAGCCTCCATCTTCTACCATTGATGATGTGTAAGGCTCTGTGTTGTCTCCTGGGCGCTGTGTGAGACTCCATCTTCTACCATTGATGATGTGTAAGGCTCTGTGTTGTCTCCAGGGCGCTGTGTGAGCCTTCATCTTCTACCATTGATGATGTGTAAGGCTCTGTGTTGTCTCCTGGGCGCTGTGGGAGGCTCCATCTTCTACCATTGATGATGTGTAAGGCTCTGTATTGTCTCCTGGGCGCTGTGTGAGCCTCCATCTTCTACCATTGATGATGTGTAAGGCTCTGTGTTGTCTCCTGGGCGCTGTGTGAGCCTCCATCTTCTACCATTGATGATGTGTAAGGCTCTGTGTTGTCTCCTGGGCGCTGTGTGAGCCTCCATCTTCTACCATTGATGATGTGTAAGGCTCTGTGTTGTCTCCTGGGCGCTGTGTGAGGCTCCATCTTCTACCATTGATGATCTGTAAGGCTCTGTGTTGTCTCCTGGGCGCTGTGTGATCCTCCATCTTCTACCATTGATGATGTGTAAGGCTCTGTGTTGTCTCCTGGGCGCTGTGTGAGGCTCCATCTTCTACCATTGATGATGTGTAAGGCTCTGTGTTGTCTCCTGGGCGCTGTGTGAGGCTCCATCATCTACCATTGATGATGTGTAAGGCTCTGTGTTGTCTCTTGGGCGCTGTGTGAGGCTCCATCTTCTACCATTGATGATGTGTAAGGCTCTGTGTTGTCTCCTGGTTGCTGTGTGAGCCTCCATCTTCTACCATTGATGATCTGTAAGGCTCTGTGTGGTCTCCTGGGCGCTGTGTGAGCCTCCATCTTCTACCATTGATGATGTGTAAGGCTCTTTGTTGTCTCCTGGGCGCTGTGTGAGCCTCCATCTTCTACCATTGATGATGTGTAAGGCTCTGTGTTGTCTCCTGGGCGCTGTGTGAGCCTCCATCTTCTACCATTGATGATCTGTAAGGCTCTGTGTTGTCTCCTGGGCGCTGTGTGATCCTCCATCTTCTACCATTGATGATGTGTAAGGCTCTGTGTTGTCTCCTGGGCGCTGTGTGAGGCTCCATCTTCTACCATTGATGATGTGTAAGGCTCTGTGTTGTCTCCTGGGCGCTGTGTGATCCTCCATCTTCTACCATTGATGATGTGTAAGGCTCTGTGTTGTCTCCTGGGCGCTGTGTGAGCCTCCATCTTCTACCATTGATGATGTGTAAGGCTCTGTGTTGTCTCCTGGGCGCTGTGTGAGGCTCCATCTTCTACCATTGATGATGTGTAAGGCTTTGTGTTGTCTCCTGGGCGCTGTGTGAGCCTTCATCTTCTACCATTGATGATGTGTAAGGCTCTGTGTTGTCTCCTGGGCGCTGTGTGATCCTCCATCTTCTACCATTGATGATGTGTAAGGCTCTGTGTGGTCTCCTGGGCGCTGTGTGAGCCTCCATCTTCTACCATTGATGATGTGTAAGGCTCTGTGTTGTCTCCTGGGCGCTGTGTGAGGCTCCATCTTCTACCATTGATGATGTGTAAGGCTCTGTGTGGTCTCCTGGGCGCTGTGTGAGGCTCCATCTTCTACCATTGATGATCTGTAAGGCTCTGTGTTGTCTCCTGGGCGCTGTGTGAGGCTTCATCTTCTACCATTGATGATCTGTAAGGCTCTGTGTTGTCTCCTGGTTGCTGTGTGAGGCTCCATCTTCTACCATTGATGATGTGTAAGGCTCTGTGTTGTCTCCTGGGCGCTGTGTGAGGCTCCATCTTCTACCATTGATGATGTGTAAGGCTCTGTGTTGTCTCCTGGGCGCTGTGTGAGCCTCCATCTTCTACCATTGATGATGTGTAAGGCTCTGTGTTGTCTCCTGGTTGCTGTGTGAGGCTCCATCTTCTACCATTGATGATGTGTAAGGCTCTGTGTTGTCTCCTGGGCGCTGTGTGAGCCTCCATATTGTCCATATTTTGGGCGCTCTTTGGTGTTGTGTTTGGCAGTCGGGGTGGGGGATTTATTTTACTCACATATAACGCTATTCTACAGCGCTTTACAGATGTGATCATCACTATCGCCATAGGAGCTCACAATCTAATGTCACTATCAGTCTTTAAAGTGCGTGAGGAAACTGGGGAACCTGGAATAAAGCCACGCAAACACAAGGAGAACATACAAACATATAACTAAAGACCGCAGTGCTAACCACTGAGCAACCACCAGACTACAATGCTAACTGCTGAGCCACCACAAACAAGACTGCAGTGCTAACCACTGAGCCACCACAAACAAATCTGCAGTGCTAACTACTGATCCACACCAGGCGGCAATGCTAATCACTGAGCCACCACCAGACTGCAATGCTAACCACTGAGCCACCACCAGAGTGCAATGCTAACCACTGAGCCACCACAAACAAGACTGTAGTGCTAACCACATAGCCGCCACAAGACTGCAGTGCTAACCACTGAGCCACCACAAGACTGCAGTGCTAACCACTGAGCCACCACAAGGCTGCAATGCTAACCACTGAGCCACCACAAGACTGCAGTGCTAATCACTGAGCTACCACAAGACTGCAGTGCTAACCCCTGAGCCAGTGTAATGGTGTGTTTTCTTTGTACAGACCCTGCGGTGCTGACCATGCTCTGGTGCCCCCCGCTCCTGCTCTCCACCTTCTGTTGGGTCCTGCTCATCTTCCAGACTTCAGTACAAGGTGATTACACTTTTTCCAGTTTGCAGTTTCTTTGGTTTTCTTTTGCTTCTGACTTTTGATGACTTCGTCTGCAGTCACATCCAGAGCTGCAATCAGGCTGCACTTGGAAACAGACCGTGCTTTCGCTCCACCGTCAGGTGCAGCTCCCACAATGCATTGTTTCCTGGTAGCAATTTGGCTGTGCACTAGTCCATGTTACCATATCAGTGAGCAACACCAGCGCCATCCCCTGGGCAGAATACGGGGCTAATCGGCTGTATACGGCTCCCACGGCGTCATGTGGACACGTATGGCGGCGGTGGCACCATGGCTCACCCATGAGGAGTGCGGCCATCTTGCTATGATTTTCGGCTGCAGTCTCCTGTGATGTATAATATCTGCTGCCCCCGCAGGATGGAGGCGGTACTGCACCCCATCACACAGCACAGCCGGCAGTGGTTGTGATTTGGGGGTCACTGGCGTCTCCAGATTTTGCTCTGTCGGAGGTCTCTGGACTGGTGTCTGCACATTTCCTCCACCCGCTGCTGTTTTTGTTCATGGTTTGAATAGCAGCGTCCATTATCACTTGGTGTAATTTAGTGGCCGGTGACCGTAATGTCCCCCGAGCTCAGAGGTCACATGTGGTGTTTCTTCTTCCAGCTGACGAGTGCACGGAGCGGTGTGACCTGTACCACGGACACTGCGACCAGGACGGCGTGTGCAGGTCAGTGAAGGGTGATACACAGGAGGAGACACCTCCAGAGCTGCACTCACAACTCTGCACCATGAGATACAGTGTAATCTGACGTAGAAGAACCACATCTCACTACAGCATGCGCTAACCAGCAGGAGAGCGCGCGCTGTACAGACACTGAACCAGCAGGGGAGCGCGCTGTATAGACACTGAACCAGCAGGGGAGCGCGCTGTACAGACACTGAACCAGCAGGGGAGCGCGCTGTACAGACACTGAACCAGCAGGGGAGCGCTCTGTACAGACACTGAACCAGCAGGGGAGCGCGCACTGTACAGACACTGAACCAGCAGGGGAGCGCGCTGTACAGACACTGAACCAGCAGGGGAGCGCGCGCTGTACAGACACTGAACCAGCAGGAGAGCGCGCGCTGTACAGACACTGAACCAGCAGGGGAGTGCGCGCTGTATAGACACTGAACCAGCAGGGGAGCGCGCTGTACAGACACTGAACCAGCAGGGGAGCGCGCTGTACAGACACTGAACCAGCAGGGGAGTGCGCGCTGTTTAGACACTGAACCAGCAGGGGAGCGCGCTGTACAGACACTGAACCAGCAGGGGAGCGCTCTGTACAGACACTGAACCAGCAGGGGAGCGCGCGCTGTACAGACACTGAACCAGCAGGGGAGCGCGCTGTACAGACACTGAACCAACAGGGGAGCGCGCTGTACAGACACTGAACCAGCAGGGGAGCGTGCGCTGTACAGACACTGAACCAGCAGGGGAGCGTGCGCTGTACAGACACTGAACCAGCAGGGGAGCGCGCTGTACAGACACTGAACCAGCAGGGGAGTGCGCGCTGTATAGACACTGAACCAGCAGGGGAGCGCGCTGTACAGACACTGAACCAGCAGGGGAGCGCTCTGTACAGACACTGAACCAGCAGGGGAGCGCGCGCTGTACAGACACTGAACCAGCAGGGGAGCGCGCTGTACAGACACTGAACCAGCAGGGGAGCGCGCTGTACAGACACTGAACCAGCAGGGGAGCGTGCGCTGTACAGACACTGAACCAGCAGGGGAGCGTGCGCTGTACAGACACAACCAGCAGGGGAGCATGCGCTGTACAGACACTGAACCAGCAGGAGAGCGCGCGCTGTACAGACACTGAACCAGCAGGGGAGCGTGCGCTGTACAGACACTGAACCAGCAGGGGAGCGCGCTGTACAGACACTGAACCAGCAGGGGAGTGCGCGCTGTATAGACACTGAACCAGCAGGGGAGCGCGCTGTACAGACACTGAACCAGCAGGGGAGCATGCGCTGTATAGATACTGAACCAGCAGGGGAGCGCGCTGTACAGACACTGAACCAGCAGGGGAGCGCGCACTGTACAGAACCTGAACCAGCAGGGGAGCGTGCGCTGTACAGACAGTGAACCAGCAGGGGAGGGGGAGCATGCGCTGTATAGATACTGAACCAGCAGGGGAGCGCGCTGTACAGACACTGAACCAGCAGGGGAGCGTGCGCTGTACAGACACTGAACCAGCAGGGGAGCGCGCACTGTACAGACACTGAACCAGCAGGGGAGCACGCACTGTACAGACACTGAACCAGCAGGGGAGCGCGCACTGTACAGACACTGAACCAGCAGGGAGCGCGCGTTGTATAGACACTGAACCAGCAGGGGAGCGCGCGCTGTACAGACACTGAACCAGCAGGGGAGCACGCACTGTACAGACACTGAACCAGCAGGGGAGCGCGCACTGTACAGACACTGAACCAGCAGGGGAGCGCGCGCTGTATAGATACTGAACCAGCAGGGGAGCGCGCACTGTACAGACACTGAACCAGCAGGGGAGCGCGCACTGTACAGACATTGAACCAGCAGGGGAGCGCGCGCTGTATAGACACTGAACCAGCAGGGGAGCGCGCACTGTACAGACACTGAACCAGCAGGGGAGCGCGCACTGTACAGACACTGAACCAGCAGGGGAGCGCGCACTGTACAGACACTGAACCAGCAGGGGAGTGCGCACTGTATAGACACTGAACCAGCAGGGGAGCGCGCGCTGTATAGACACTGAACCAGCAGGGGAGCGCGCACTGTACAGACACTGAACCAGCAGGGGAGCGCGCACTGTACAGACACTGAACCAGCAGGGGAGCGCTCACTGTACAGACACTGAACCAGCAGGGGAGTGCGCACTGTATAGACACTGAACCAGCAGGGGAGCGCGCACTGTACAGACACTGAACCAGCAGGGGAGCGCGCGCTGTATAGACACTGAACCAGCAGGGGAGCGCGCACTGTACAGACACTGAACCAGCAGGGGAGCGCGCACTGTACAGACACTGAACCAGCAGGGGAGCGCGCACTGTACAGACACTGAACCAGCAGGGGAGCGCGCACTGTACAGACACTGAACCAGCAGGGGAGCGCGCACTGTACAGACACTGAACCAGCAGGGGAGCACGCGCTATACAGACACTGAACCAGCAGGGGAGCATTGACTGATTCGTTCTTCTGCCCTGTTACCTCAGGTGTGATCCTGGCTGGGACGGTCCGTTCTGTGAGGACTGTGTGAGGATGCCCGGCTGCGTCCACGGCGTGTGCCACCAGCCCTGGCAGTGCATGTGTCTGAGCGGCTGGGACGGGAAGTTCTGTGACAAAGGTGAGGTGGCCGCCATTATAATGTCGCTTCCCTCAGCACACACAGGCCACAGCGGAGTACGGGGGACACTGTCACTGACCCCCATCATCACCACCTCTTGTCTCCATAGATCTGCACATCTGTGAGCGCTCCAGCCCCTGCCGGAACGGGGCAGAATGTGTCATCACCCCCGAGGGCGATTACTCCTGTAACTGCCCAGAATCCTTTCATGGGAGAAACTGTGAACTCAAGAGAGGCCCCTGTGAGACCGAAGGGTAAGAGTCCGACTGTCGCCCCACATCAATCCACACTGACACATTGTAACATGTCATCAGCTGTGTGAGGTCATCATGTAACCATGATGTAGTGTTTTATGTATGGAGCTCAGAATCTCTGCACTGGATAGGTGTCAGGACCACTAGAGACCGCTCCGCTAGAGACCATAGATCAGTGCTAGGACCGCTCCACTAGAGACCATAGATCGGTGCCAGGACCGCTCCACTAGAGATGGTAGAGCTGCACCAGGACCGCTCCACTAGAGACCATAGATCAGTGCTAGGACTGCTCCACTAGAGACCATAGATCGGTGCCAGGACTGCTCCACTAGAGACCATAGATCGGTGCCAGGACTGCTCCACTAGAGACCATAGATCGGTGCCAGGACCGCTCCACTAGAGACCATAGATCGGTGCCAGGACCGCTCCACTAGAGACCATAGATCGGTGCCAGGACCGCTCCACTAGAGACCATAGATCGGTGCCAGGACTGCTCCACTAGAGACCATAGATCGGTGCCAGGACCGCTCCACTAGAGACCATAGATCGGTGCCAGGACTGCTCCACTAGAGACCATAGATCGGTGTCAGGACCGCTCCGCTAGAGACCATAGATCAGTGCTAGGACCGCTCCACTAGAGACCATAGATCGGTGCCAGGACCGCTCCACTAGAGATGATAGAGCTGCACCAGGACCGCTCCACTAGAGACCATAGATCAGTGCTAGGAACGCTCCACTAGAGACCATAGATCGGTGCCAGGACCGCTCCACTAGAGACCATAGATTGGTGCCAGGACAGCTCCACTAGAGACCATAGATCGATGCCAGGACCGCTCCACTAGAGACCATAGATCGGTGCCAGGACCACTCCACTAGAGACCATAGATCGGTGCCAGGACCGCTCCACTAGAGACCATAGATCAGTGCTAGGACAGCTCCACTAGAGACCATAGATCGGTGCCAGGACCGCTCCACTAGAGACCATAGATCGGTGCCAGGACCGCTCCACTAGAGACCATAGATCAGTGCTAGGACAGCTCCACTAGAGACCATAGATCGGTGCCAGGACCGCTCCACTAGAGACCATAGATCGGTGCCAGGACCGCTCCACTAGAGACCATAGATTGGTGCCAGGACCGCTCCACTAGAGACCATAGATTGGTGCCAGGACCGCTCCACTAGAGACCATAGATTGGTGCCAGGACCGCTCCACTAGAGACCATAGATCGGTGCCAGGACCGCTCCACTAGAGATCATAGATTGGTGCTAGGATCAGAGACGATAGCTCGGTGCCCGGGTCAGAGATGATAGATTTGTGCCCGGATCAGAGTTGATAGATCAGTGCCCAGATTAGAGACCATAGATCGCCCGGATCGTTTTTAGAACCTTCTCCTCCATAGCTTCAGTTACAGGTTCTTGTGTGACCACTAGTAACAATATTTCTTCTTGTCCAGGTTTCCGTGTCTGAATGGTGGAACGTGCCAGGACAATGGGGGCTACGCGGAGATCTTCATTTGCCGATGTTTGGCTGGTTACGTGGGGCGGCTGTGCGAGATGGATGTAGATGATTGCCTGATGCGTCCATGCGCTAATGGGGCCACCTGTGTTGATGGAGTGAACCGCTTCTCGTGTGAGTGCCCTCACGGCTTCCAGGGACGCTTCTGTACAATCAACATCAATGATTGTGCTGGGCAGCCGTGCCTCAATGGAGGGCGGTGCTACGATCGAGTCGGAGACTACGAGTGCTACTGCCCTGGTGGGTTTTCTGGAAAGTCCTGCGAGATTCCCATTCCCAGGCCCACTTGGGAATTTGATACTGGAACATCAGCAATAGCTCGAGCTCCCTCATCCGCTCCAGAGAGGACAGTCAGTAGTACCAGGTGGGGTCCTGGGGCCACCGTGAAGCCCGGGCACTTCAAGATCTCCGTAAAGGAGGTTGTGACTCAAAGAGAACATGGGCTCAGCGACCTGCAGCTCGTCACCATCGTTGTTCTTGGAGTCTTAACGGTCCTGGTGATTTTCCTCACCATTCTGCTGGTGGTGAGATACCGGAGCCGGGGGGGCGCATGTTGGGGTCACTCGTCATCACCAGACACAAAGACTCATTATCACCAGTGTCAGGGGGCATCGCAGGAGCACGGGAAGACCACAGAGTTATGAGTGGCCAGCCTCAGAGATGACATGTCCCTGGGCCCCATGGTGAAGACTACAGGGTCATAGGAGAACTTGAGGCTGGCAGGAGAGGACCATGTATCTTCTTATTAGATGGGAGTCACTTTCTGCCCGAGCACCGGTTCAGGGCACCCAGCTGCCTCCCTGTGGCCTGCAAAACCTCTTACACTCACCACCATGTGGCCACTTTGAGTTTGGAATATGAAACTTTCTGTGGGATGCTGGGAGAACCCACCCAATCCAGGACATGAGTGTGGGATCCCCAGAGCCGGCCTCTTGTATGATGTCTCCGTGAAGATGGACGCCATTACCCTGCTGATCTGGGCGCTCACCCCTGATTGTTATGTGGTTTCACGCTCTCACAGCTTTCTCTTCTCTCTGGCTTCACTACCGGAAATGTCTGGAATGCTGCTGCTTTATTCATGAAGAAGACGGATCAGGATGAGCAGAACTATAGTGCCCCCCATCATGTGAGAAAGGGGCCCTTACATGCTGAACCCTCAAGTGCACTGTATAAAACATGAGAAGGAACTCTTCTCAGGATGAGACCCCGAGGACACTGTAAAGATCATGAGGGGGGCACCACCTGCAGGCCGAGACCTCAGGGTCGCTATATAGACCATGAGGGCATAATTTAAAGGATCAGATTCTGTGAGTGAAGTATAAACCATGAGGAGGGCACCCCCTACAGGTTGAGACCCCGGGGGGACTGTATAGACTATAAGGGGGGCACCCCCTACAGACTGAGATGTCAGGTTCACTATATAGACCATGAGGGCGTCATTTAAAAGGATGAGATCCTGTGTGCGCAGTATAAACCATGAGGGGGACGCCCCCTACAGGACGAGACCCTGAGGGCACTGTATAGACCATGAGGGGAGCACCCCCTGCAGGCCGAGACTCCAAGGGCACTGTATAGATCATGAGGGGGAACCTCCTACAGGCTGATGACTTTGGGGTCACTATATAGACCACGTGGGCACCATCTACGGGATGAGATCCTGCGGGTGAGGTATAGCCCATGAGGAAGACACCCCCTACAGGAAGAGACCCTGAGGGCACTGTATAGACCATGAGGAGGGTGGCCCCTACAGGCTGAGATCTCGGGGAACTGTATAGACCATGAGGAGGGCAATCCCTACAGGCTAAGACACTGGGGGCACAGTATAGACCATGAGGAGGGCGCCCCCTACAGGCTGACACCTTGGGGGCATTGTATAGACCATAAGGAGGGCTGGAAGGTACCCCCTACAGGTTGAGACCCCGGGAGCACTATCTAGACCATGAGGAGGGCGACACCTACAGGCTGAGACCCCAGGAGCACTATATAGACCATGAGGAGGGCACCCCCTACAGGCTGAGACCCTGGGGACATTGTATATACAATGAGGAGGGAGAACCTACAGGCTGAGACCCCAGGGATGCTGTATAGACCATGAGGAGGACGCCCCTTACAGGTTGAGACTCCGGAGGCACTGTATATACCATGAGGAGGGCAATCCCTACAGGCCTAGACCCGGAGACACTGTATAGACCATAAACAGGGCGTTCCTATAGGCCTAGACCCCGGAATGCTGTATATACCATGAGGAGGGTGCCTGCTACAGGCTGAGACGTCAGAGGCGATCATATAAGGAGGACGCCCCCTACAAGTGATGATGCTGTTTCAGGATAAGCACTATATCGGGGGTCATATACATTTGAGATCTCTGCAGATCATCTAATCATCTATGTTCCTGTGGTTTTCTCCGACACAATCGTGATTTGAATCCAGAATTTATATCCAGAGATGTGAATATTAAATATAATAAACTTGTGTCTGAAAATGGAAATATCCATATCCAAGTATCCGACTGTGCAGAGTGGGGGATGGGCTACTATAGAATTCCCTTATCCCGTATAGACCCTGCCACGCAGTGTCATCTGTACAATCACCAGTACTGTCCCTGTAAGAACGTCAACCGTATTGTTCCCATCATTCAGAATCCCCCGTACTGTCCCTGCAAGAACGTCACCCGTATTGTTCCAGTCAGTCAGAATCACCCATACTGTCCCTGCAAGAACGTCACCCGTATTGTTCCCGTCAGTCAGAATCACCCATACTGTCCCTGTAAGAACGTCACTCGTACTACTCCCGTCAGTCAGAATCACCCATACTGTCCCTGTAAGAACGTCACTCGTACTACTCCCGTCAGTCAGAATCACCCATACTGTCCCTGTAAGAACGTCACTCGTACTACTCCCGTCAGTCAGAATCACCCATACTGTCCCAATAAGAATGTCACTCGTATTGTTCCCGTCAGTCAGAATCACCTGTACTGTCCCTGTAAGAACGTCACCCATACTGCTCCCGTCAGTCAGTCACTCATACTGTCCCTGCAAGAACGTCACTCGTATTGCTCCCATCAGTCAGAATCACTCGTACTGTCCCTGTAAGAACGTCACTCGTATTGCTCCCATCAGTCAGAATCACTCGTACTGTCCCTGTAAGAACGTCACTCGTATTGCTCCCATCAGTCAGAAGCACCCGTACTGTCCCTGTAAGAACAAGAATGTCACTCGTATTGCTCCCATCAGTCAGAATCACCCATACTGTCCCTGTAAGAATGTCACTCTTATTGCTCCCATCAGTCAGAATCACCTGTACTCTCCCTGTAAGAACGTCACTTATTGCTCCCATCAGTCAGAATCACTCGTACTGTCCCTGTAAGAATGTTACTCGTATCGCTCCCATCAGTCAGAATCACCTGTACTGTCTCTGTAAGAGGAATGTTACTCGTATTGTTCCCGTCAGTCAGAATCACCCGTACTGTCCCTGAAAGAACGTCACTTGTATTGCTCCCATCAGTCAGAATCACCTGTACTGTCCCTGTAAGAACGTCACCCATGCTGCTCCCGTCAGTCAGAATCACCCATACTGTCCCTATAAGAACGTCACTCGTATTGTTACAGTCAGTCAGAATCACCCGTACTGTCCCTGTAAGAACGTCACTTGTATCACTCCCGTCAGTCAGAATCACCCGTACTGTCACTGTAAGAACATCACCCGTATTGCTCCTGTCAGTCAGAATGACCCGTACGGTCCCTGTAAGAACATCAATCGTATTACTCCCGTCAGTCACAATCACCCGTAATGTGCCTGCAAGAACGTCACTTGTATCACTCCAGTCAGTCAGAATCACCAATACTGTCCCTGTAAGAACATCACTCGTATTGCTCCCGTCAGTCAGAATCACCCGTACTGTCCCTGTAAGAACGTCACCCATACTGCTCCCGTCAGTCAGTCACTCGTACTGTCCCTGCAAGAACGTCACTCGTATTGCTCCCATCAGTCAGAATCACTCGTACTGTCCCTGTAAGATCGTCACTCGTATTGCTCCCTTCAGTCAGAATTACTCGTACTGTCCCTGAAAGAACGTCACTTGTATTGCTCCCATCAGTCAGAATCACCCGTACTGTCCCTGTAAGAACAAGAATGTCACTCGTATTGCTCCCATCAGTCAGAATCACCCATACTGTCCCTGTAAGAATGTCACTCTTATTGCTCCCATCAGTCAGAATCACCCATACTGTCCCTATAAGAACGTCACTCATATTGTTCCAGTCAGTCAGAATCACCCGTACTGTCCCTGTAAGAACGTCACTTGTATCACTCCCGTCAGTCAGAATCACCCGTACTGTCCATGTAAGAACGTCACTTGTATTACTCCCATCAGTCAGAATCACCCATACTGTCCATGTAAGAAGAAGAACGTTACTCGTATTGCTCCCGTCAGTCAGAATCACCCGTACCGTCCCTGTAAGACCGTCACTTGTATTGCTCCCGTCAGTCAGAATCACCCGTACTGTCCCTGTAAGAACATCACTCGTATTGCTCCCATCAGTCAGAATCACTCGTACTGTCCCTGTAAGAACGTCACTCGTATTGCTCCCTTCAGTCAGAATTACTCGTACTGTCCCTGAAAGAACGTCACTTGTATTGCTCCCATCAGTCAGAAGCACCCGTACTGTCCCTGTAAGAACAAGAATGTCACTCGTATTGCTCCCATCAGTCAGAATCACCCATACTGTCCCTGTAAGAATGTCACTCTTATTGCTCCCATCAGTCAGAATCACTCGTACTGTCCCTGTAAGAATGTTACTCGTATCGCTCCCATCAGTCAGAATCACCTGTACTGTCCCTGTAAGAAGAATGTTACTCGTATTGTTCCCGTCAGTCAGAATCACCCGTACTGTCCCTGAAAGAACGTCACTTGTATTGCTCCCATCAGTCAGAATCACCTGTACTGTCCCTGTAAGAACGTCACCCGTGCTGCTCCCGTCAGTCAGATTCACCCATACTGTCCCTATAAGAACGTCACTCGTATTGTTCCAGTCAGTCAGAATCACCCGTACTGTCCCTGTAAGAACGTCACTTGTATCACTCCCGTCAGTCAGAATCACCCATACTGTCCATGTAAGAAGAAGAACGTTACTCGTATTGCTCCCGTCAGTCAGAATCACCCGTACTGTCCCTGAAAGAACGTCACTCGTATTGTTCCCGTCAGTCAGAATCACCCGTACTGTCCCTGAAAGAACGTCACTCGTATTGTTCCCGTCAGTCAGAATCACCCGTACTGTCCCTGTAAGAACATCACCCGTATTGCTCCTGTCAGTCAGAATGACCCGTACGGGCCCTGTAAGAACATCAATCGTATTACTCCCGTCAGTCACAATCACCCGTACTGTCCCTGTAAGAACGTCACTCGTATTGCTCCCATCAGTCAGAATCACTCGTACGGTCCCTGTAAGAACATCACTCGTATTGCTCCCATCAGTCAGAATCACTCGTACTGTCCCTGTAAGATCGTCACTCGTATTGCTCCCTTCAGTCAGAATTACTCGTACTGTCCCTGTAAGAACATCACTCGTATTGCTCCCATCAGTCAGAATCACTCGTACTGTCCCTGTAAGAACATCACTCGTATTGCTCCCATCAGTCAGAATCACTCGTACTGTCCCTGTAAGATCGTCACTGGTATTGCTCCCATCAGTCAGAATCACCCGTACTGTCCCTGTAAGAACATCACTCGTATTGCTCCCTTCAGTCAGAATCACCCGTACTGTCCCTGTAAGAACATCACTCGTATTGCTCCCATCAGTCAGAATCACTCGTACTGTCCCTGTAAGATCGTCACTCGTATTGCTCCCATCAGTCAGAAGCACCCGTACTGTCCCTGAAAGAACGTCACTCCCGTCAGTCACAATCACCCACACAGTCACTGTCTCACATCTCCTCGTTACTCGTGGATTTCCAACTGCTTTGCTATAAGAGATGATTGGAAAGTGACATCTGCGACTGATGAAAAAAATATTTAATAAAAATCTAAAATCTTTACATCATCTGCAAGAACAGAGACCCTGAGACACAAAATAAAACGTCACCAGCACCGCCCACTCCACCCAGCGTCACCAGCACCGCCCACTCCACCCAGCGTCACCAGCACCGCCCGCTCCACCAGCACTGCCCGCTCCACCCAGCACCACCAGCACTGCCCGCTCCACCCAGCGCCACCAGCACTGCCCGCTCCAGCAGCACTACGCGCTCTACCCAGCGTCACCAGCACCGCCCACTCCACCCAGCGTCACCAGCACCGCCTGCTCTACCAAGTGTGACCCATATCGCACATCTCCAGCGGTGCCTCCTGTGTTGACATCTGGACGTTGCAGCTGAATGTTCTCGGCCTCACTTATCTGGTAACTCCAGGTTGGCGCTGTGTATTAGCCGATAAAAGTGAGAGTTTTTATCGGTGCTCAGGACTGCAGGAGAGTCAAATTCTGCCACCTTCCCAGCATGCATCACCAGCACCCGGTCAGAATCCATGATTGTGTGCAGCCTGCAACAACATGGAGACAAAGCTTAAATATGGGGAAAACTAAGGAGGGTGGAGAAGAAACGTATGTACATCTGTGTGATATGTGGAAGGCAGAGTAGAGCCGTACACCTGTGTGCTATATGTAGAACTGGTGGAGTGGAACAGTCAACCTGTGTGATATATGTAGAGGTGGTGGAGTAGAGCCGTACATCTGCGTGCTGTATGTGGAGGTGGTGGAGTAGAGCCATACATCTGTGTACTATATGTGGAGGTGTGGGAATGGTACATTTGTGTGCTATATGTGGAGGTGGTGGAGTGAAGCCGTACATCTGTGTGCTATATGTGGAGGTGGTGGAGTAGAGCCGTACATCTCTGTGCTATATGTAGAACTGGTGGAGTGGAGCAGTCAACCTGTGTGCTGTATGTGGAGGTGGTGGAGTAGAGCCATACATCTGTGTACTATATGTGGAGGTGTGGGAATGGTACATCTGTGTGCTATATGTGGAGGTGGTGGAGTAGAGCCGTACATCTCTGTGCTATATGTAGAACTGGTGGAGTGGAGCAGTCAACCTGTGTGCTGTATGTGGAGGTGGTGGAGTGGAGCCATACATCTGTGTGCTATATGTGGAGGTGGTGGAGTGAAGCCGTACATCTGTGTGCTATATGTGGAGGTGGTGGAGTAGAGCCGTACATCTGTGTGCTATATGTGGAGGTGGTGGAGTAGAGCCGTACACCTGTATGCTGTATGTGGAGGTGGTGGAGTAGAGCCATACATTTATGTGCTATATGTGGAGGTGGTGGAGTAAAGCCGTACATCTGTGTGCTACATGTGAAGGTGGTGGAGTAGAGCCGTACAACTTTGTGCTACATGTGGAGGTGGTGAAGTGGAGCCATACATATGTGTGCTACATGTGGAGGTGGTGAAGTGGAGCCATACATATGTGTGCTATATGTGAAGGTGGTGGAGTAGAGCCGTACAACTTTGTGCTACATGTGGAGGTGGTGAAGTGGAGCCATACATATGTGTGCTACATGTGGATGTGGTGGAATGGAGCCATACATCTGTGTGCTTTATGTGGAGGTGGTGGAGTAAAGGCGTACATCTGTGTGCTATATGTAGAGGTGGTGGAGTGGAGCCATACATTTATGTGCTATATGTGGTGGTGGAGTAGAGCCGTACATCTATGTGCTATATGTGGAGGTGGTGAAGTAGAGCCATACAATTATGTGATATATGTGGAGGTGGAGGAGTAGAGCCATACAGATAAAGATATATATATATATATATATTTGTATATCTCTCTCTCTATCTTTTGGTGGTAGAATTGGGGCTTGGCACCTGTGCGCGATGGTGAGGACTGTGCGTTCCAAGAACTTCTCACGGATGGTGACCTGAAGCAGGTGGTCCGTCTGGTGGTCTACGCTGGCTGTGGCTTCATCGATGCAGAGTACCTATGATAGAAAGACCTTCATACACAGAGGCCACTCAGTCCTAAGAAACAGCAGAGGAGTACTCCGTGTGCCTTCCCGGGCTGTGGAACTAACACTCTACATGTGCCCTCACCTTTGCCTCAGTCAGCAGAGCTCTGGCCAAACACAGCAGCTGCCTCTGCCCCAGGGAGAAGTTCTTCCCTCTCTCTCCTACTTCTGAGTCCAGCCCACCTGCACAAGTGATAGTAACGGGAAGTTGAACAATGCAAGTTATACCCTCCCCTCTTAACAGCAATGCCCCTCACCCATGCGTGACACCGGCTCCTTTAAATGGCACTGCTTCAGCACATCCAGCAACTCCACGTCAGTGTGATGAGACAGGGGGTCCAGATTCTGCCGCACACTTCCACTCAGCAGGAAGGCGTCCTGAGGGATTATTGCTAGCTGTGACCTGGAGGAGACAGGGCAATCACTACCAGCAGCAATCCTTCCTATAACCGATCTCTACCAGCAGCGATCCTTCCCAGGACCTCTCTCTACCAGCAGCTATCCCTCCTAGGACTGATCTCTACCAGCAGCTATCCCTCCTAGGACTGATCTTTACCAGCAGCTATCCCTCCTAGGACTGATCTTTACCAGCAGCTATCCCTCCTAGGACTGATCTTTACCAGCAGCTATCCCTCCTAGGACTGATCTCTACCAGCAGCTATCCCTCCTAGGACTGATCTTTACCAGCAGCTATCCCTCCTAGGACTGATCGCTACCAGCAGCTATCCCTCCTAGGACTGATCTCTACCAGCAGCTATCCCTCCTAGGACTGATCTCTACCAGCAGCTATCCCTCCTAGGACTGATCTCTACCAGCAGCTATCCCTCCTAGGACTGATCTTTACCAGCAGCTATCCCTCCTAGGACTGATCTCTACCAGTAGCTATCCCTCCTAGGACCGACCACTACCAGCAGCTATCCCTCCTAGGACCGATCTCTATTAGTAGTGATCCTTTCTAGGACCGATCTCTTCCAGCAGCGATCCTTCCTAGAACTGATCTCTACCAGCAGTGATCCTTCCCAGGACTGATCGCTACGAACAGCGATCCCTTATAGTACCGATCACTACCAGCAGCGATCACTCTTTGGACCGACCTCTACCAGCAGCAATCCCTCCTGAGACCGATCACTACCAGCAGCATTCCCTCCGGAGACGGATCACTACCTGTGGTGTGGGGTCAAGCTGTCACTCACCTCAGCACATCTAAGCTCAACTCTCGGGTGGGGACATCATCGATGAGAATGGAACCAGAATTCAGCTCCATCATTCTGAATAGAGCCAGGAACAATGTCGACTTCCCAGAGCCCGTTCGGCCCACCACACCAATCTTCTCTCCCGCACGGATAGTGAAGCTGACTCCATCCAGAGCATTGGGGAGACCGGGCCGATAACATAGAATTGCTTGTCTGAATTCAATGTGTCCATACTGAGGCCAGTCTGACGGCACCTGAGGAAGAGGAGGTAAAACTAAGGACATGCGACATTCCCCCTAGAGGAGCCCACTGACCTCTCATCTGGTCACATGGCTTACCATGGATTGAATTACTTTTTTGCAGATGCTGTAGTGTTAAACACAACACTGGGATAACAGGACGATCAATGCATAATACCCATCTAAACCGGCCAACACCAAAACGACCACCTCCAGAAGCATTACCATCAACCAGAGCAGACCATCCCATATAAAACTCATCCAAACCAAGAGACACAAACACAACACCAGTGGGATCTGTATTACAGGGAGCAATCAACTCTGGACTCACGGTCACTGTGCCTTGTGTAGGCTCGGAGGGCAGGGTGGTGGAATACTCCTCTGCTCTCTCAACGCTGACCATCATGGCCTCCATCTGTGTGAAGCTGGAGATGAGTCCAGACAGCAGACCGGTGATAGACAGAGCGTAAGACAGAGACAGTCCCACCAAACCTAATAAAAAGAGGAGGCAGGTGAGACCCTGCCCGGGTGGGGCACAGACATCAGTACACAAAGTGTCATTACCTGGATCTCCAGAGCTTCTCCGGTGCTGGATCAGTGCAATGATGGCGATGGCGGTAACCACCATTACTCCAATCATCTGCAGCCGGATGTCCAACCACTGTACGGCTGAGTTACTGGCAAACTGGCAGCGCTGGTTCATCTCCACCCGCGATTCACATTCCTCTGCAAACCTGAATCATCCGAGATATGGAGATGAAACAAGCTTTCCTGGTTATCTAATGACCCATCAAGATCCAAAACACAAAAACCATCAAAACACAACACCCGTCCTAAGCAGTCGACCCAAGTGCATCACCTGTCGAAAGCAACCGACCCAAATGCAACACCCATCCAAATTAACCGACCCAAATGCAACACCCATCCAAAGTAACCGACCCAAATGCAACATCCATGTAAAGCAGGTGACCCAAACTCAATATCCGTCCAAAGTAGGCGACCCAAACGCCACACCTGTCCAAGCAGGAAACCCAATCACAACAACAGACCTGTCCAAACTAAGCGAGTCAAAAACAACACCCGACTCGTCCAAGCAGAAGACCCAAATGCAACACCTGTCCAAAGTAACTGCCCCAAATGCAACACCCGTCCAAAGCAACTGACCCAGATGCAACACCCTCCCAAAGCAGGCGATCCAAACCAATACACGCCTAAACCAGGTGACCCAATCACAACACTTGACTCATCCAAACCAGGCAGCCCAAACGCAACCCGCAACCCCCATTCAAAGCAGGTGCCCCAATTGCAACATCTGTTGAAAACAGGTGATCTTAACTAAAGACCCGACCAAACCAGGCAAACCAAATGCAACACTCGTCCTAAGCAGGTGACCAAACAACACCTGTTCAAAGCAGGAGACCCAAATGCAGGACCCGTCCAAGGCAGGTGACCCAAACCCAACAACCCTCCAAAGAAGGCGAACCAAACCCAGCATCCATCTAAAGCAGGTGACGCAAACCCAACACCCGTCCAAAGCAGGCGAACCAGACAACACTTGTCCAAAGAAAGTGAAGCAATGCAACATCCATTTAAAGCAGGCAACCCAAAAACAAGAACCGTCCAAAGCAGGCAACTCTAACGTAATACATGTCTAAAGCAGGAGACCCAAATTTAACACAAACCAAGTGACCCAAAGGTAACACCTGTCCAAACCAGGCCACCCAAACACAACATTTGTACAAACCAGGCGACGCAAATGCAACAACCGGCCAGAAGTTGGTCCCCGGCCAGCTGTTGGTTCCTGGACAGCAGTCGGTTCCCCGGCCAGCAGTCGGTCCCTGCTGGAGCTGGGGGGCTCCTTCCTATAGAAGCCCCCACCAGTCTGGTCCCTGGCCACCAGTCTGTCCTTGGCTGCCCGTTCTAGCTCGGCTGCTGTGATTCTTTAGTATTATCGGTTAACTCCTGTTATTGACCTCGGCCTGATCTCTGACTTGCCTTACGATTCTGCATTTCCTTTTTGACGTAAGTTTCCTGACAGTCCTCCTGGCTGGAAATCTGGCATTACTGATCAATCGACCCAAACACAACAACCATGCAAAACATGTGCTCGCTCGGCCAAACATCTCCCTGCACCTTCCCTGTTGCGTGTTCTTCTCTATCTCCGTCCTTCTCTGTCTCTGAAGCCAGAGCTGTCAATCAAAGAAGAGAAGGTCGGAGACAGGGGGAACACCGGCCGCACCGAGCGCCTGTACTTAGTCTGGACCGTTACTCTGTGCGGACACACTGGGTATAATCTTCATGTCTTCCCATCCGCTGGGTTGTGGCACTTTTCCTATAACTTGACCATCCCGCCATGCTCCTGACTGATCTGGCCTTGCTGTTCCTCCACCCACAGATGGATAGCTTGTAGTGGCACCACGCACCTGTCGGCATGGCGTGTGGCTCGGATGGTGCTCAGCCCAGTCAGGGTCTCTGAGAAGTGGCTGTAGATGGGGGAGAGGGTGATGCTATGCAGCCTCTTCAGCTCCCGCGATGTATGGCGGTAGTATCGCTGGATGTAGTAGTACAGGATCGCCAGGGGCACCAGGACAGGCAGGATCAGCGGCAGCCCATAGGTGATCATCACCAGCATTCCCAGGAGACCAAACATGTTGGCCAAGAAAATGTTCAGGATGAAGGGCAGGAAGTCATCCACACAGTACAGGTCTGAGGAGAAACGGTTAATGATGCGGCCGATGGGCGTACTGTCAAAGAAGGTGACCGTGGCCTGGAAACAAGAAACCAGAGCAGATACTTCATCAATGTCCTAAGGTTACACGCACACAGTATGCAGCAGAGCTGAACGCACTGGACCCTGCGCCGATCTAAAGTTACACGCACACAGTATGCAGCAGAGCTGAACGCACCGACCCTGCAGGACCCTGCACAGATCTAAAGTTACATGCACACAGTATGTAGCAGAGCTGAACGCACTGGAAACCGCACTAATTTAAAGTTACACGCACACAGTATGCAGCAGAGCTGAACGCACTGGACCCCGCACTAATTTAAAGTTACACGCACACAGTATGCAGCAGAGCTGAACGCACCGACCCTGCAGGACCCTGCACAGATCTAAAGTTACATGCACACAGTATGTAGCAGAGCTGAACGCACTGGAAACCGCACTAATTTAAAGTTACACGCACACAGTATGCAGCAGAGCTGAACGCACTGGACCCCGCACTAATTTAAAGTTACACGCACACAGTATGCAGCAGAGCTGAACGCACCGACCCTGCAGGACCCTGCACAGATCTAAAGTTACATGCACACAGTATGTAGCAGAGCTGAACGCACTGGAAACCGCACTAATTTAAAGTTACACACACACAGTATGCAGCAGAGCTGAACGCACCGACCCTGCAGGACCCTGCACAGATCTAAAGTTACATGCACACAGTATGTAGCAGAGCTGAACGCACTGGAAACCGCACTAATCTAAAGTTACACGCACACAGTATGCAGCAGGGCTGAACGCACTGGAAACCGCACTAATCTAAAGTTACACGCACACAGTATGCAGCAGGGCTGAACGCACTGGAAACCGCACTAATCTAAAGTTACACGCACACAGTATGCAGCAGGGCTGAACGCACCGGACCCTGTACGGATCTGACCCTAAAGCTTTCTAGTGATGCGCTCTACGAAAACAATACAGTCCTTACCTTTAATACTCGCTGTAACAGGCGCTGGTGGATCATGGTAGCTGCACGGACTGTTCCAAAAGCGAAAAGCAGGGCACGCAGGGCAGAGAATACGGTGTTCACTGCAGCAATCCCCCCATACATTGATAAATAGAAGCTGATGCCCATAGTGGAGTTCTGCCCGGCAGACTGGTGCCAGCTCACCGGGGTCCTGATAAACAAAAGATTGTGACACTGAGAACAGGATGAGGACAAGTGCTCTTACCACACAACCAGTGATATCAGACACTACGAAGTGCAGGGACTGAGGGGTCCTCTTACCACACAACCAGTGATATCAGACACTACAATGTGCAGGGAATGAGGGGGTGCTCTTACCACACAACCAGTGATATCAGACACTACACAGTGCAGATAGTGAGGTGCTCTTACCACACAACCAGTGATATTAGAAACTACTACGCAGTGCAGATAGTGAGAGGTGCTCTTACCACACAACTAGTGATATCAGACACTACGATGTGCAGGGACTGAGGGGTGCTCTTACCACACAACCAATGATATCAGACACTACAATGTGCCTGTTACTACACAACCAGTGATATCAGACGCTATGATGTGCAGGGAATGAGGGGATGCTCTTACCACACAACTAGTGATATCAGACACTACAATGTGCCTGTTACTACACAACCAGTGATATCAGACGCTATGATGTGCAGGGAATGAGGGGGTGCTCTTACCACACAATCAGTGAAGATATTGAGGCGCTCTTACCACACAACCAGTGATATTAGACACTACTACACAGTGCAGATAGTGAGAGGTGCTCTTACCACACAACTAGTGATATCAGACACTACGATGTGCAGGGACTGAGGGGTGCTCTTACCACACAACCAATGATATCAGACACTACAATGTGCCTGTAACTACACAACCAGTGATATCAGACGCTATGATGTGCAGGGAATGAGGGGATGCTCTTACCACACAACTAGTGATATCAGACACTACAATGTGCCTGTTACTACACAACCAGTGATATCAGACGCTATGATGTGCAGGGAATGAGGGGGTGCTCTTACCACACAATCAGTGAAGATATTGAGGCGCTCTTACCACACAACCAGTGATATTAGACACTACTACACAGTGCAGATAGTGAGAGGTGCTCTTACCACACAACCAGTGATATCAGACACTACACAGTGCAGATAGTGAGAGGTGCTCTTACCACATAACCAGTGATATCAGACACTACGATGTGCCTTTTACTACACAATCAGTGATATCAGACACTATGATGTGCATGGAATGAGGGGTGCTCTGAAAGAAAATCATTGAAGATATTGAGGCGCTCTTACCACATAACCAGTGATATCAGACACTACACAGTGCAGATAGTGAGAGGTGCTCTTACCACATAACCAGTGACATCAGACACTACTATACAGTGCAGATAGTGAGAGGTGCTCTTAGCACATAACCAGTGATATCAGACACTACAACAGTGCAGATAGTGAGAGGTGCTCTTACCACACAACCAGTGATATCAGACACTGCACAGTGCAGATAGTGAGAGGTGCTCTTACCACACAACCAGTGATATCAGACACTACACAGTGCAGATAGTGAGAGGTGCTCTTACCACATAACCAATGATATCAGACACTACAATGTGCCTGTTACTACACAACCAGTTATATCAGACGCTATGATGAGCAGGGAATGAGGGGTGCTCCTACCACACAATCAGTGAAGATATTGATGCCCTCTTACCACATAACCAGTGATATCAGACACTACACAGTGCAGATAGTGAGAGGTGCTCTTACCACATAACCAGTGATATTCACCATTCCCCCCCATCCCCTTCTCCCCCTCCCCCCCCTCTCCCTTGTTTATTTTCTTTTCTAATACCCATATTTTTGTGATTTTTGTGGATAATGTGATAACAATATGATGTATGATGTAACATCTGACATTAATTACTAATAAAAAGTTATGGATTAAAAAAAAATAAAATAACCAGTGATATCAGACACTACACAGTGCAGATAATGAAAGGCGCTCTTACCACACAACCAGTGATATCAGACACTACACAGTGCAGATAATGAGAGGCGCTCTTACCACATAACCAGTGATATCAGACACTACACAGTGCAGATAGTGAGAGGTGTTCTTACCACACAACCAGTGATATCAGACACTACACAGTGCAGATAGTGAGAGGCGCTCTTACCACATAACCAGTGATATCAGACACTACACAGTGCAGATAGTGAGAGGTGCTCTTACCACACAACCAGTGATATCAGACACTACACAGTGCAGATAGTGAGAGGTGCTCTTACCACACAACCAGTGATATCAGACACTACACAGTGCAGATAGTGAGAGGTGCTCTTACACACAACCAGTGATATCAGACACTACACAGTGCAGATAGTGAGAGGTTCTCTTACCACATAACCAGTGATATCAGACACTACACAGTGCAGATAGTGAGAGGTTCTCTTACCACACAACCAGTGATATCAGACACTACACAGTGCAGATAGTGAGAGGTGCTCTTACACACAACCAGTGATATCAGACACTACACAGTGCAGATAGTGAGAGGTGCTCTTACACACAAGCAGACTAATTACTTACACAAGACCTCCAGTAGAAAACAGCAGCAGGGATGGAGCCGGCACTGGAGGAGCGAGCGCCATAACTGAGGAGTTTTGGGGAGTGTCTGGTAAACTCGCGATCCAGTACGAGAGCCACCAATCGGAGACATTTCTCGATGCTGTAAGCAAAAAGAACTTGTGAAGATCCTGACACCCCGCAGGTGCTCGCAGATGTCAGCCAAAGATTAAACACTCACCCTGCATGAAGAATAATGCCAGGAGCACAGAGGCTGCCAGTGCTGCCCCCACCGCCCTCCAGTACGCCATATACACCTGCAGGGACACAGCGCCTTCCATCTTCTCCTCGTCCCTCACCCCTGCAGCTGGCTCCTCGCCTCTATCCTCTGCGCTCGCGGGACTCACACTGGAATCTAGGATGACAGGCAAAGCGAAGTGACAGCCAAAGTGACAGCTAGCCGGATGTAAGGAGGTAATGTCAGCATCTGCCGAGATCTTCCATCACTGCTCCTTACCCTGCAATAATGGGGGCGCACAGCGGGGGAGACCCTAAAACATAACCACGAGTATGAATGATGGGGAGACTCACCACTCTCTGCACTCTGCCCGGAGGAGGGCGCCAGCACAGGAGACTTCCTCACCCGGGGTAAGATCTCTGCTGGTGGACCTGCAAGGAAATTAGGAATTACAGGAAGTACAGTAACCAGATGTACAGAGGGAGTGGTACCCAGCAGCCACCAGTCCGGAGGGCGGGGCTCTCAAACATGCAGAGGGAGTGGTACTCAGCATCCACCAGTTCGGAGTGCGGGGCACCAGGACATGCAGAGGGTGTGGTACCCAGCAGCCACCAGTCTGGAGGGCGGGGCACCAGGACATGCAGAGGGTGTGGTACCCAGCAGCCACCAGTCCGGAGGGCAGGGCACCAGGACATGCAGAGGGTGTGATACCCAGCAGCCACCAGTCTGGAGGGCTGGGCACCCAGCTGTACAGAGGGTTTGGTACCCAGCAGCCACCAGTCTGGAGGGCGGGGAACCCAGCTGTACAGAGGGTTTGGTACCCAGCAGCCACCAGTCCGGAGGGCGGGGCACTCAGCTGTACAGAGGGTGTGATACCCAGCAGCCACCAGTCCGGAGGGCGGGGCACCCAGCTGTATAGAGGGTGTGATACCCAGCAGCCACCAGTCCGGAGGGCGGGGCACCCAGCTATACAGAGGGTGTGGTACCCAGCAGCCACCAGTCCGGAGGGCTGGGCACCCAGCTGTACAGAGAGTTTGGTACCCAGCAGCCACCAGTCTGGAGGGCGGGGCACTCAACTGTACCGAGGGTGTGGTACCCAGCAGCCACCAGTCCGGAGGGCGGGGCACCCAGCTGTACAGAGGGTGTGGTACCCAGCAGCCACCAGTCTGGAAGGCGGGGCACCCAGCTGTACAGAGGGTGTGGTACCCAGCAGCCACTGTTGAGGATAAGAATTGAGTATAAAAAAAAAAAAGACTTAATTCAGCCATTTCATAGACTCAGATATATAGTTTAGTAGATGTAAACTAACACATATTTATGAATGCTTTTGTTCCTTACTAACATGTATATATGTATATTGCATATTCAGTGTATTTTCCTTAGATACAGTATATACCAGCACATGTAATTTTAAAGATGGCTGCTATATCCTGTCTACACCCAAAGGAGATGATAAACAAAGAAATTCCTGGAGCCTGGACTAACCAATCAGGAAGAGACTATGCAGATCTATATGTCTTGAAGCCCCAACCTGCGATACTTGATTGGACTAAAACTTTTGTTTACACCCTCTGACTTCTCGGTCTAGGGGCTTTGTTTAAGAATAAAGTTCAGTTGCCTCAGTGGCAGTCATGGAGATAGATGTAACTGACTCGTAGTCCGTTATTTAATCTAACGTGCACACATGACAATATAATTTGAAACAGCAGTCAGATCCCGGGAGACCCTTTGAGTTCATCATCATCATCATCGTTTTAACCCTGACAGTTGGCGCCCAACGTGGGGCCACCGAAAAGAGTGAGTCAGATCTTCCACTTTCCGGACGTCTGGGGGCTACTCCACAAGTATCCAGGTGTTGCTCGATATCGAGGACTTGATCACCCTCCGTTCCGCGGTAAGCATCATATACATTGTGTGCTGTTTTACCTGTAGTTCGAGAGACACCTGGCAAAAGGGGGTGGTCACTAGTCCGGAGAATCGTAGTGCACCGGAGACCTAACGGTGTGACTGTCACTCGCCGGTGACCTAGAGAAGGACCCAGCCCCCATAGGTGCTGGGAGTAGGTTTTAAAGGATCTGACTGTCTGTATTTCTGAGTTGTAAACGGGGGGCTTTCAGCTCCGTAGAATGTAAATTCCTCGCTCTGATTTAGTTCTCAAAAAGTTAATTGTCTGTTGCTGTATACAAAGGAGGGGGTGTCACTTATCCATCGCTGTTTAGAGCGAAGAGGCAGACAGCGGGGGTCTGGTAGAGCCCAGGGACATCCCTGCCAGTCTTTCTACTGTAAACAAAGAAAGAAGGGGGGAGTCATACACCAACCAGCTGTTCAAACAAGGACAAAGTCAAGATAGCTCAGCCACATGGCTGCTTGGAGTGAGGAGGAAGGGGGGCTAGTGTGTGGGTGACAGAGAAAGGAATTCTTTAGGAGCAGCCGAAGAGGGAGGAGGGAGACAGAGGGAACTGTTTGCAAGCATGACAGTTCGTTTTGGATTGGAATAGAAACTAGTTGGCTTATGTGTTTTTTAGTATTTTACAATTGTTTGTTTTTTGAACAGAAGTATGAGAACCAGTGTATCCCCCCTGTGTTTACTAATAAACACGCGCCACTGCTTATTAAAAAAAAAAAAAAGCGAGGTGGGGGAAGGGTTCTGGTAATTTAAAGTGGAATTAGCGTATTCCCCTGCGTTTTAGACGCGCGTCACTGTTTGCATTGGATACGCAAACGAGGCGGGAAAGGATTTCATTTTAGTTAAGTTAAAGGTGTTGGAATTAGCGTATTCCCCTGCGTTTTAGATGCGCGTCACTGTTTGCGTTCGATACGCAAACGAGGCGGGAAAGGATTCCGTTGGAGCCGGCCAGTCCAATTAGAGCACTTTGTATACTCTCTGTTCAAAAAAGAAATGTGGTTTTTTTAGTAGGAGCTGAGAACGCTGTCGCCCTAGTTACAAAAAAAAAGAAAAAAAGCGGAAAGATTGTAAAAAAAAATTGTGTAAAATAGTTGGACTACCACTAGATGGCAGGCTGCAACCCATGTACGGAAGTCCATATTAATCTCTAGTGAGTTTATAATGAAGAACAAAGACCCCATTCACTGCCTGTTGCTGTTTCCAGAATCACAAAATGTCTTTCTCTAGCTGTGTCTCATTGTGCTCCTTTAGAAGTCATTATACCTGGTACTAAACAAACCTCTCCTTTCTATACTGGAATGGGAACTGGTTTACAGCCATTAACAGTAACACCCCTGGCTCCGTCCGTAGTTACAGCCACTCCCATTACACCCATGGAGTCCTAATATGGACGTACACCCGGAAGTCAGGTGCCTGGAACTTCCTGTGGCGGCCATCTTGCTACACCCACTGATGGAAGTACACCTTTTCAGCCACGTCTCTCTCAGTGGTTCTTTGTCTAAATCCCGCTTTACACGCTACAATAAATCTTACGATGTGTTGACGGGGTCACATCGTAAGTGACGCACATCCGGCATCGTAAGTATGATTGTAGCGTGTAAAACCTCCGTGCAATTGTGATTGAACGAAAATCCGTTCATCGCATGCACGCCGTTCATTCCTCAAAAAATGAACGTGAGGTTGTTCAATGTTCCCGAGGCAGCACACATCACAGTCTGTGACACCCCGGGAACATTGAACGACAGCTTACCTCCGTCCGCGGCTCCCGCCGACGATGCGGAAGGAAGGAGGTGGGCGGGATGTTTACGTCCCGCTCATCTCCACCCCTCCGCTTCTATTGGCCGGCTGCCGCGTGACGTCGATGTGACGCCGAACGTCCCTCCCACTCCAGGAAGTGGACGTTCGCCGCCCAAATCGAGGTCGTATGGTAGGTAAGTACGTGTGACGGGGGTTAATCGTCTGTGCGGCACGTTCAACAAATTTAATGTGCCGCACATACGATGGGGGCGTTGCAAATCGCATACGATATTGTATGCGAAATTGCAACGTGTAAAGCAGGCTTAAGACTCTTAACCCATCCCCTCTAAACTTTTGTTTTTCCTTTTTAGGGGGGGAGAGGGAAGGAAGTGTGTTCGCTAGTATATATGACTAACACATTTGAATAAGTATAAAACAGTATATTTGTTTACTCAGTGTGAGGCAAATCCCGGGATATGAAGATGAATTATGACTCCAGTCATAATCCCTCATCACTCCCTGGCAGTGCCCCCTCCCTTCTTGTTCTCAGTGTTCCACTTACACCTCCATGGCCATGTCCTGTGATATGGAAATTAGGTGGTGTGGGAACAATGGACACAGGATGACTCCCTGCCGTCACCCTGTAGTAGGAGCTGCTAGCTAGTTAGCAAGGCTATGGAAGTAGCCAGACAGAACGACTCCAGTAAAAAATGGTTCATATCTCGCAAGCCATATTTCCGATAAATATGGCAACCATAAAAATGGTGTCTCCGCATGTGGACGATGCCGGCACCCCCTTTTTATGGGAGCAGGACATTGGGAAATGCCCCAGGCGTGATATCAGCCAATGGGGAACTGGCAGACAGGTCATGAGTCCCCTCGTTCTGTAGCTAAATTCATAACTGTCACAATGAGAGCATTGGCGTCCGCCTACGACGCTCCCAGGCAAAGTTATGGCCCATATTCCATGTTGGGATATTGTCCATAACTCAAGCCAGGGGTGGAGCAGTGCTCCCTGTGAGGTCACGAAGGTAGGAGGGGACCTGGATTTGGCCAGGTTGATAACCCTACTTCGGCCATTTTCCAGCGTTCTTCTGCTCGGGGGCCTGGTTGGGAAAGACCTGTGAGGGAGTTCCTGGAAACCTGGTCTACAGCGCCCCCCTGTGGCCAGACGCAACAAGGTAACTGCTGGAACTGTGTATGCCTGTTTGTAACCCATGCTTTGATTGTAACTGTACTCTGACATATGTATATTCTGTAGATTCCCTATTGTATATATTGTAGTTTCTAGTGTGCTTTAGGCTGATTAAATTATATAATTAATCTTGGGCTGTTCTGTTATCTCGATCTTGAATCCCACGTCTGTGTGTTCGGCTAATAGTTACCGTAAATCGGTTGGTGGCAGCGAATTGTGCCAAGGATTATTGTGGGGAGGCCAGTGAGATTCGGGGAGATTTTATATATTCCGCCCGCGGAGGTCGGGGGAATATATACCTTACTCTCACCGGGGACCCTTCAATAATCGGCATAAGTAGTATAGCGGCCTCCTTGCTTATGGTCGGGCAATTCCATAATTGGCCTGACTATAAGAGGGGCGCTAGAGAGCGCGTCACGTGCTCTGTCTGTCGGTCGGGAGGTATAAAGGAGGGGTGACCCCCACTTGTTACCCCCCGATTGTGACGTACTGGTAGCCAGCGCGGGGGATTTCTGAGTGACCTCCCCCGGTGGTTTGTGACATATTGGTGGCATAGCGGTGGGATCGAGATAATAGTGTGTGTGAGTGTGAGACCCATACTCCCAGACACTAAAGACTGCCTGCAGCAGCTGTGGCTGCTGGGGTCTTCAGACTAGCTCAACACTAGAGTGTCAGAGTGCAGATACTGTAAGGTGTGTGGAGGCATCAGGTGTCAGTTCTGTGTCAGTGACCAAAAGTCTGCAAGAATGGCTGATGGCACCAGGAGCAGAGCTATGCAACTGGCCAATGCTAAGGCAGGAGCCGAAGAGAGGGAGGACGGTGCTGTGGACAGCAATGAGGAGGTTGCCCACGAGTCCTCCAGGAGATCGACGCCAGAAAACCGTTCTGCCGAGGACATTGCGCAACCTGGCACTGCTGGACAAGATGAGGAGGAGCTCACCCAAGGTTCCTCAACGAGCCAGATGCCAGCCCTCCGCTCTGAAAGGGACAGTGAATCGCCTAGCTCTGCAGCGTGCCGCAGATCACCACGTGCCATTCCACCGAGCCTGGGAGGCTCGGATAGCCTTCTTCAAATGGCTATGGCCCTTCTCCAGGCTGGAGACCAGAAGGGCTACAAGGAACTCCTGGCAGAGCGCAGGGCAGAGCGGCACGCAGAGCGTGAGGCTGCGGAGCGAGAGCGGCAGGCAGCGCGTGAAGAGCGAGAGCGACAGGCAGACCGTGACTACCAGCTGCAGCTAGCTCAGCTCCGGCCCTCATCAGCCACATGTGACCTTCGAGACACCAAACTTCCAAAGGTCCGTGTTGAGGACTTCCCAGTGCTGGAGAAGGATGGAGACTTGGACTCTTTCTTGACTGCTTTTGAACGGACTTGCTTGCAGCACCATCTGGACAAGGACCAGTGGGCCAAATACCTGACCCCCCGTTTAAGGGGCAAGGCCCTGGATGTCCTTGGGGACTTGCCTGCTGAGGCAGATCAGGGCTACGACACCATCAAGCGGGCCCTGATCCAACAGTACAACCTCACTCCAGAGTCCTACCGCAAGAAGTTCCGGAGCCTACAGAAGGGACCAAAGGACTCCTGGGCTGACCACCGGCGGGCACTTGCCCGAGCTGCCGACCACTGGACCCAAGGCCTGCAGCTTTCCACCGGACCGGAGATCCTGGACTTGTTCATCACGGAGCAACTCTTGTGGAACTGCCCTGAGGATCTCCGCCAGTTCATCCGAGACCAGAAGCCAAAGGGGTCCACGGCTACAGCTGCCCTTGCCGATGACTACACCAACAACCGGGCCCCTGAGGCCAGGAGAGCGGCCACCAGCAGCACCTGGAGAGGGGGTAAGATGAATTCGGCGACTGCCCCACCTGCCCCTAGACTGCAGGGGGTGTCCCCCTCAACTCCCCTCTCCAGGCCCGTGGCGGAACCAAGACGGTGCCACCAGTGCAACCTACCTGGACACTTCAAGGCCATGTGCCCTCAGCGTCCCAAGGCCCCGGCTCCGTCCCCGTCCCAAGGGCCGCCCAAGGTGTATTGTGTGGGTGGGGGTGGTGGTAGGTCCCTGGACAGCTTCCAACCAGTCACCGTCGGCCGGTCTGTGACCATAGGACTGCGAGACAGCGCCTCGGAGGTGACTCTGGTGCGGCCTGAGATGGTGTCCCCCCAAGACTTGATCCCGGGAAAAACCCTCGCTGTCTCCGGGATTGGAGGCATTGACCCGGCGCTGCCTGTTGCTGACATTTATGTGGACTGGGGCGCAGGGCGGGGGGTGAGGGAGGTGGGGGTAACTGATCGGATCCCTGCAAACGTGCTACTTGGGACAGATTTGGGGCAGATAACCTCCCAGTTTGGGCCCCCCCCAAGGGCTGAACCTTCAGCCCGTACTGACATGACTCCTAACAATGTTAATGTGTTATCTATGAATGATGTAAGGGAGGAGGGAGTGAACTCTGATATTTCTGCTTGCATAGACACCATAGACACACACTCAGCTGCAGCTGTGACAGGGGAGGGGGTCAGAGAAAGGTGTGACAATGCCTCTACAAGTAACCAGCCTGTGAGCTGGGATCTGTTGCCCTCTGCAGGGATAAGCAGAGAGCAGGGTGCTGCAGGGGGAGGACCAGTGTGTGGGGTGGGGGCTACCACAGCAAATGTGGGGTCCCCAGAGATTTCACAGCGGGGTTCTGTTGCTGCAGGAGGGGAACAGGCAGGTGAGATTGGGGCCGGTCCAGGAGCGGAAGTGCTCCCAGGTAAGATCTCGGTGCATGGTTCCCCCACAACCGGGGTGTCAGGAAGCCAGGTAGGTCTGCCTGAACCGGCGACTTGGTCAGGAACGGAGGAGGAGCAGGCACGACCCACGGTCGCAGCGGCTGTGGCCGCTGTCACCCGCAGTGGGAGTGCTGGAAGCCAAGGGGCCTCCCGGAGGTCCGATAGCTCTTCCCCTTCTGACCAAGTGGCAGCCGAGTCAGGTGGAGGCCAGGACACAGGTCCCGGGGTACTGACTGAAGATGTGACAGTCTCGTCGATTCTGGCCACATCTAGTCAGGGGTTTCAGGCAGCGTTAGAAGCTGACGACAGCCTGAAAGCTCTTAAGGAGCAGGCGGCACAGCCTCCCTCGGACTCGGACCCGGAGCGAGTGGTCTGGGACCAAGGACGGCTGTACCGGGCCACGGTCCAGCAGGGTTCACCGGAGGCGTGGCCCAGGGACCGACAGTTGGTGGTACCCTATCCGTTCCGGACGGAGTTGTTGCGGATCGCACATGAGATTCCGATGGCCGGACACCTAGGGATCGCTAAGACCAAGGCCAGGTTAAACCAGCATTTCTACTGGCCAAAAATGGGGGCCGATGTGGCTGCCTACTGCCGTTCGTGTGAAACCTGTCAGAGAGTGGGGAAGGCGGGGCCACGCCCCAAAGCCCCACTAGCATCTCTGCCAATCATCGATGAGCCTTTCAGGAGGGTGGCTGTGGATCTGGTCGGCCCGCTGGCCATCCCCAGCAGCTCCGGGAAACGCTTCATACTGACGGTAGTGGACTATGCCACCCGGTACCCAGAAGCAGTGGCCTTGTCGTCCATTCGGGCTGACAAGGTGGCCACCGCATTGCTGGAGATTTTCTCCCGAGTGGGTTTTCCCCAGGAAATGCTCACTGACCGGGGGACCCAATTCATGTCCCAGCTGATGGAGGCCCTCTGTAAGCAAGTCCAGGTGCGACATCTGGTGGCCAGCCCGTACCATCCACAGACTAATGGCCTGTGCGAGCGGTTCAATGGCACCTTAAAGCAGATGCTTAAGATGTTGGTCGACTCCCATGGGCGTGACTGGGAGCGGTATCTCCCACACCTGTTATTTGCTTACCGGGAGGTTCCACAGGCCTCAACAGGATTCTCACCGTTTGAGCTCCTGTACGGGCGACGTGTGCGGGGCCCCCTGGCTCTGGTGAAAGAGGCTTGGGAAGGGGATTTGGCCACCCCTGGAGTGTCGGTTATCGAGTATGTCATGCGCTTCCGGGACAAAATGCAGGCCTTGACGCAACTGGTACACGACAATATGGCTCAAGCCCAGGCCGATCAGAAGCGTTGGTACGACCAGAACGCTTGTGAGAGGACCTACCAAGTGGGTCAAAAGGTGTGGGTACTGGTCCCCGTACCACAGGACAAGCTTCAGGCAGCCTGGGAAGGCCCATACCTCGTGTACCAGCAGCTCAACCCTGTAACGTACCTGGTCACCCTGGACCCTGCCCGTGGAAGGCGGAAGCCCTTCCATGTGAACATGATGAAGGCACATCATGAGCGGGAGGCATGTGCGCTCCCCGTGTGCAACCTGCCCGAGGAGGGAGAAGCGGAAACCCTCTTGGATATGCTAGCCCAGGTTAGGGCAGGCGGATCCATTGAGGATGTGGAGGTTGGCCACCAGCTCTTGGAGGACCAACGGTCCCAGCTGTGGGCCACCCTACACCCCTTCCAGGGGTTGTTTACCAACCAGCCCGGAAGGACTGACTTGGCTGTCCATCACGTGGACACTGGGGATCATCCCCCGATCCGGCGTTCAGCATATCGGGTCTCCCTGGAGGTGCAGCAACACATGCGCCAGGAGATTGACGAGATGCTGAAGCTGGGGGTGATCCAGGCATCCAACAGCGCTTGGGCCTCGCCTGTAGTCCTCGTCCCTAAGAAGGACCGAACCACTCGGTTCTGCGTGGACTACAGGGGGCTCAATGCTGTCACGGTCGCCGATGCGTACCCAATGCCACGCATCGATGACCTGCTCGATCAGTTGGCCGGGGCTCAGTACCTGACCATCATGGATCTGAGCCGGGGATATTGGCAGATCCCCCTGACTCGCAAGGCCAGGGAACGCTCTGCCTTTATTACCCCATTTGGACTGTACGAGTCCACGGTGATGCCATTCGGGATGAGGAATGCCCCTGCCACTTTCCAGCGGATGGTCAACACCCTGCTCAAGGGACTTGAAGGGTACGCGGCCGCGTACCTGGATGACATTGCCGTCTTCAGTCCCACCTGGGAGGACCACCTAGAGCATCTAGCACAGGTGCTCAGGCGGATCCACCGGGCAGGTTTGACCATCAAGCCGGGAAAGTGTCAGCTGGCCATGAGCGAGGTCCAGTACCTCGGTCACCGGGTAGGCGGGAGAACACTGAAGCCCGAGCCTGAGAAAGTGGAGGCCATCGCATCCTGGCCCACCCCCAGGACCAAGAAGCAGGTGATGTCCTTCTTGGGGACCGCTGGGTACTATAGGAGGTTTGTTCCATGCTATAGTAGCCTGGCAAAGCCCTTGACGGACCTCACCAAGAAGAAGCTGCCCTCTGCAGTCGATTGGACAATGGACTGCGAGACAGCCTTCCGGGCCCTAAAGGACGCCCTGTCCAGCCCGCCCGTGCTACAGGCAGCCGACTTCACGCGGCCGTTTGTAGTACAGACCGACGCCAGTGACTTCGGCCTCGGTGCGGTGCTCAGCCAGGTGGACTCTGCGAGCCAAGAGCACCCAGTCTTGTACCTGAGCAGGAAGCTGTTACCAAGGGAAGTTGCCTATTCCACGATGGAGAAGGAGTGCCTGGCCATAGTGTGGGCCCTGCAGCGTCTGCAACCCTATCTATACGGGCGCCACTTCATCGTGGAGACGGACCACAATCCCCTCAGCTGGTTGCACACCGTCTCTGGGACGAATGGGCGATTGTTGCGATGGAGCCTTGCGCTCCAGCAATACAACTTCACCATTCGCCACAAAAGGGGCCGTGACCACGGTAACGCAGACGGGCTGTCCCGACAAGGAGAGGTCGCGGACGGGCGCACGGGGGAACACCGGAGTGTGCTGCCCCCTAGCGCCCTCAAAAGGGGGGAGGTGTGAGGCAAATCCCGGGATATGAAGATGAATTATGACTCCAGTCATAATCCCTCATCACTCCCTGGCAGTGCCCCCTCCCTTCTTGTTCTCAGTGTTCCACTTACACCTCCATGGCCATGTCCTGTGATATGGAAATTAGGTGGTGTGGGAACAATGGACACAGGATGACTCCCTGCCGTCACCCTGTAGTAGGAGCTGCTAGCTAGTTAGCAAGGCTATGGAAGTAGCCAGACAGAACGACTCCAGTAAAAAATGGTTCATATCTCGCAAGCCATATTTCCGATAAATATGGCAACCATAAAAATGGTGTCTCCGCATGTGGACGATGCCGGCACCCCCTTTTTATGGGAGCAGGACATTGGGAAATGCCCCAGGCGTGATATCAGCCAATGGGGAACTGGCAGACAGGTCATGAGTCCCCTCGTTCTGTAGCTAAATTCATAACTGTCACAATGAGAGCATTGGCGTCCGCCTACGACGCTCCCAGGCAAAGTTATGGCCCATATTCCATGTTGGGATATTGTCCATAACTCAAGCCAGGGGTGGAGCAGTGCTCCCTGTGAGGTCACGAAGGTAGGAGGGGACCTGGATTTGGCCAGGTTGATAACCCTACTTCGGCCATTTTCCAGCGTTCTTCTGCTCGGGGGCCTGGTTGGGAAAGACCTGTGAGGGAGTTCCTGGAAACCTGGTCTACAGCGCCCCCCTGTGGCCAGACGCAACAAGGTAACTGCTGGAACTGTGTATGCCTGTTTGTAACCCATGCTTTGATTGTAACTGTACTCTGACATATGTATATTCTGTAGATTCCCTATTGTATATATTGTAGTTTCTAGTGTGCTTTAGGCTGATTAAATTATATAATTAATCTTGGGCTGTTCTGTTATCTCGATCTTGAATCCCACGTCTGTGTGTTCGGCTAATAGTTACCGTAAATCGGTTGGTGGCAGCGAATTGTGCCAAGGATTATTGTGGGGAGGCCAGTGAGATTCGGGGAGATTTTATATATTCCGCCCGCGGAGGTCGGGGGAATATATACCTTACTCTCACCGGGGACCCTTCAATAATCGGCATAAGTAGTATAGCGGCCTCCTTGCTTATGGTCGGGCAATTCCATAATTGGCCTGACTATAAGAGGGGCGCTAGAGAGCGCGTCACGTGCTCTGTCTGTCGGTCGGGAGGTATAAAGGAGGGGTGACCCCCACTTGTTACCCCCCGATTGTGACGTACTGGTAGCCAGCGCGGGGGATTTCTGAGTGACCCCCCCCGGTGGTTTGTGACACTCAGCTATCCCATAAATGCAAGTTAAAGATAAATAAGTGAAACTTTTACAGGATTGATAAATAGTAAGATATCTATTCACATAAAATCAATTATTCTTTTAGAAGTCCAGTAACATTATATTATAAAATAGAATAGAGGAAGGTAAATATATATCTTTGTACTGTGTTAGTTAATTTAAAACAAAATTTGTAAACGACTTACCCCTACTGATGTTAGGAGCTATTATATCCATTTGTAAGAGCATTGAGCAGTGTGTCCAGAGTTTAAAACAAAAAGATGAAGTTTTTTTTCCTTCTCTCTCTCTGGCTTTTAGTAAGAGATAAGAATGGAATGTGTTTTTTTCCCCAATAGTGACGCAAGTTCTGTTTAAACCTTTAAGTTCAGGATTTCACATTTTTAGTTTCTAGCTAATACCTGAATAATTAAATTAATTTTGCAAGGAAAATTATATTTCTTAAAATATACAAAATCAGGGTTTTTGTTTTTATGGTTATGTTTTTGTTTTGTATTTCTGCATACAAACTGCCAATATTAATTAGTTTCCTTTCTTTTATAGATACAGAATATATATGAACTGTGTTGTAAGGTTTTAAAATTCCCCAGCAATGTATATTGTTGTAAGATATTAGTTATTTTCAGTGTTTGTTCAATTTTAGTTTCTAGTATGTAGCTAATTTATTACCTGCTGTTTTATTTTTTCTTTCAGGGAATACCAGCATAAAAACTCTGAATTTTGTTACATTGGTAAATAAATAATCAATTAAACAAGGGGGGAAGGTAATAATTATATTCTCCAACAGTAGAGGGTGCAGCAGGCATATTAGATAGGTTTTGAAACTGGTTTTCTTACTATGGGGCATATCTGTTAACTGAAATAGGAAAGTCTTGTCTTATATGTTTATTTGTTTATTTATTTAGTATTCTCAGTCATGTCATTAAATGCCTCTCTAGATGGGTAAAACAGGAGTGGGTAAGAGTCTTTAGATGTGTATGTAGGTTGTAGATTTTTTCCTGTTGTCAAATGAACTAGGTATGCTGAAGAGAAAGTCTAGATCTGAGCTGACGGAATCGGATGGAGATGCCCGCACAGGTGCAGCTGACCAAGAATCAGTGAACGGGCCTAGAGTTGAGAGTCTTTCACCAATACCGACCATACTTCTGTCACTCCTTGTGTTCTTAAATCCCTACAGGAACAAGCAAATCAACAAGGAATGGAGTGTGACATGCAGGGAGCCAACTGACTGAGGAAGGTCTGTGGACAAAGGATGGTAAACTTTCTCCGCCGTGAGAGCTCTTCTTAATGATGGCCCAGGTAACCTACGGACTAACATCTGTGTAAGACGGATATCAGTGTGTGCTTTGGTGACACCAGGGTTCAGTACTCAGGTGGGCAGACTCACCCAGTCTTGTAAGACAAGTGCCTAAAACAAAGTGAGGAGGAGAACTGTAAAGAGTCCGCGGAAACACCCTGCACCTGCTCTACCCATTCTTAGAGACTGCAGACTGATTATAGATGTATATCATGAGCACGTTGTATGCAAGTCTGTGCATGTTGTGTAGATTTTTCTCCAGGTTTGGTCAGAGGCATTCCAGTGCAGAAAACAACGTTATTACTGAGAAGCACATGAAGGTGGTATGTAAAAAAAAAATGGGTTTACAAAAAGTGTATATTATTTATTTATAGAAAAGTGGAAACTGGCAAATCGTGAATAAAAATGTATGTTTTGTTTTCTTTTCGTAATAAACAGGTTTTTATGTAAGATGTTTTTTGGTTTAGCACAGGCATGTATAATTTTTATATGATTGATTAAAGAGTGTGAAAATGAGGTGTATTTTCCAATTCCAGATCTTAAATCAGAGCTATTAGCATATGGTCTCCAGTCAGGAGACTGATTGATCCTAAAGGACAAATGAGGAAGAGCCATGAGTCAACACTAGATGAGCCGATCCAACCGCAGAAAAATCTATGGATCCACGCCTCGCATTGCAGAAGGGTTAATCAACCAGAGCTGCACTGAGCATTCTGCTCATACTTATCCTTATCAGAAAACCTGTACAGTCTCAAGACCATTATTGCCAGAACAGTTAGAAGAGAAGACTTAGAGAGCCCTGAGACATGGGAAAGTCCAACTACAAAGGGTGAGGACTCGCTTAGGAGTCCTTGGTCTCAAACCGGTGAAGAAAACCTCTTTCCCCTTTCCGCCCATGCCTCAACGTTCAGTTAGGCAGGTTTTTCCAACAGATCTTTCTACCTCTCTTCCTAAGGGAACACAGTACCCTTAGAATTCAGAAATGGCAGAAATAAGTCTTTAGGGGGGACTGTTGAGGAGAAGAATGGAGTATAAAAAAATACTTAATTCAGCTATTTCATAGACTCAGGTATATACAGTTAGGTCCAGAAATATTTGGACAGTGACACAAGTTTTGTTATTTTAGCTGTTTACAAAAACATGTTCAGAAATACAATTCTATATATAATATGGGCTGAAAGTGCACACTCCCAGCTGCAATATGAGAGTTTTCACATCCAAATCGGAGAAAGGGTTTAGGAATCATAGCTCTGTAATGCATAGCCTCCTCTTTTTCAAGGGACCAAAAGTAATTGGACAAGGGACTCTAAGGGCTGCAATTAACTCTGAAGGCGTCTCCCTCGTTAACCTGTAATCAATGAAGTAGTTAAAAGGTCTGGGGTTGATTACAGGTGTGTGGTTTTGCATTTGGAAGTTGTTGCTGTGACCAGACAACATGCGGTCTAAGGAACTCTCAATTGAGGTGAAGCAGAACATCCTGAGGCTGAAAAAAAAAGAAAAAATCCATCAGAGAGATAGCAGACATGCTTGGAGTAGCAAAATCAACAGTCGGGTACATTCTGAGGAAAAAGGAATTGACTGGTGAGCTTGGGAACTCAAAAAGGCCTGGGCGTCCACGGATGACAACAGTGGTGGATGATCGCCGCATACTTTCTTTGGTGAAGAAGAACCCGTTCACAACATCAACTGAAGTCCAGAACACTCTCAGTGAAGTAGGTGTATCTGTCTCTAAGTCAACAGTAAAGAGAAGACTCCATGAAAGTAAATACAAAGGGTTCACATCTAGATGGATGCAAACCATTCATCAATTCCAAAAATAGACAGGCCAGAGTTAAATTTGCTGAAAAACACCTCATGAAGCCAGCTCAGTTCTGGAAAAGTATTCTATGGACAGATGAGACAAAGATCAACCTGTACCAGAATGATGGGAAGAAAAAAGTTTGGAGAAGAAAGGGAACGGCACATGATCCAAGGCACACCACATCCTCTGTAAAACATGGTGGAGGCAACGTGATGTCATGGGCATGCATGGCTTTCAATGGCACTGGGTCACTTGTGTTTATTGATGACATAACAGCAGACAAGAGTAGCCGGATGAATTCCGAAGTGTACCGGGATATACTTTCAGCCCAGATTCAGCCAAATGCCACAAAGTTGATCGGACGGCGCTTCATAGTACAGATGGACAATGACCCCAAGCATACAGCCAAAGCTACCCAGGAGTTCATGAGTGCAAAAAAGTGGAACATTCTGCAATGGCCAAGTCAATCACCAGATCTTAACCCAATTGAGCATGCATTTCACTTGCTCAAATCCAGACTTAAGACGGAAAGACCCACAAACAAGCAAGACCTGAAGGCTGCGGCTGTAAAGGCCTGGCAAAGCATTAAGAAGGAGGAAACCCAGTGTTTGGTGATGTCCATGGGTTCCAGACTTAAGGCAGTGATTGCCTCCAAAGGATTCGCAACAAAATATTGAAAATAAAAATATTTTGTTTGGGTTTGGTTTATTTGTCCAATTACTTTTGACCTCCTAAAATGTGGAGTGTTTGTAAAGAAATGTGTACAATTCCTACAATTTCTATCAGATATTTTTGTTCAAACCTTAAAATTAAACGTTACAATCTGCACTTGAATTCTGTTGTAGAGGTTTCATTTCAAATCCAATGTGGTGGCATGCAGAGCCCAACTCGCCAAAATTGTGTCACTGTCCAAATATTTCTGGACCTAACTGTAGTTTAGTAGATGTAAACTAACACATATTTATGAATGCTTTTGTTCCTTACTAACATGTATATATGTATATTGCATATTCAGTGTATTTTCCTTAGATACAGTATACACCAGCACATGTAATTTTAAAGATGGCTGCTATATCCTGTCTACACCCAAAGGAGATGATAAGCAAAGAAATTCCTGGAGCCTGGACTAACCAATCAGGAAGAAACTATGCAGATCTATATGTCTTGAAGCCCCGACCTGCGATACTTGATTGGACTAAAACGTTTGTTTACACCCCCTTACTTCTCGGTCTAGGGGCTTTGTTTAAGAATAAAGTTCAGTTGCCTCAGTGGCAGTTATGGAGATAGATGTAACTGACTCATAGTCCGTTATTTAATCTCACGTCCACACAGGACAATATAATTTGAAACAGCAGTCAGATCCCGGGAGACCCTTTGAGTCTCATCATCGTCGTTTTAACTCTGACACCACCAGTCTGGAGGGCGGGGCACCAAGCTGTACAGAGGGTTTCGTACCCAGCAGCCACCAGTCTGGAGGGCGGGGAACCCAAACACATAGAGGGTGTGGTACCCAGCAGCCAACTGTCCAGGGGCGAGGCAGCTGTACAGAGGGTGTGGTGTTGAGGAGAGCCATTGGATCAAATACTTGATTAAGTTCTTGGCAGGGCATTGTTGGAAATGTGTCAATTTCCCTTACATGAGCCAGGTTTTCAGATATAACTAAGATGGCCACCGATAACATCATAGACCCTCAACTCAGCATGGATCCACCAGATGACGACATAGACCCTCCCATCAGCATCACCACGGATCCGTCCAATGACATCATAGATCTGCCTACGATGACGCCCACCAATCAGCTCATGGACTAACACATTGTTCAGCCCACTGACCAATAGACATGTTCAAGTATGCCCACTGTAGGGCTGACCATGCCCCTTTTCCTAGTTTTTACAAGAGCATGTTCTTGGAATAAATCAGTCAGTTCTGGGCCGACCATGGTTGAGGAAAGATGAATATCCGACTGTGTGCCTGATCTTATTATTCAAGCATGCACTCGATCCCACCAATTAGAATCAGGCAGTAGGCTGTTATAATTCAGGGACCGAGGAGGATCAAAAAATGCGGAATCCCAAATGGTAACAGAGTGGCTGGAACCTTAACGGACTGCAGACCTAGTCCTGACACACAACTAGAAGTAGCCGTGGGACGAGCCTACAATGACCTGGTCGTCTCGATACAGCCGGAGAGCTAAATATTTTCACAGATAGAGATATAAGAAAGCTAATCTGCCTTGGAGCAGTCCCCAAAGATAGATAGATAGCCCCCCACATGTAAAGGCTACGGTGATATAGAAAAACACAACACAAAGCCAGAAAAGACAGATTCAGCAAAGGTGAGGCCCAAACTATCTTTATTGGAAAGGACAGGAAGGAGCACTGTCTGCAACTGTAAAAAAACCCCTAATATATACCAGCACTTCTGATATGGAAAAATCCTGAGGTCACACAACCTCTCCCCCACTGTATCAGCACTCTGATGTTACTGGGATCCAAAAACACTAATACAGATGAGGGACTGAATTAATACCAAGCATGAAAAACACAATACCTTGCAGAATCATGGAGCTAAGTATATAGACACTCCCAGCAGGGAATGATCCCATTCCACCAAGAACTCCACACAGGCAAAATAGGAATCAAGCCTTAGTATCGAAGCAGAAAAAAGCAACAAGAAAGTGGAAAACAAAACAGTAGAGGTACAAAGACCACTTATCTGAGAGGAGTTCTGGTAGTGAGCAGAGCTGGTTACAGAATGTCCTTAACACACAGGACACTATTGAGCACCGGCAAGTAACAAGAGAAAATTACTCAGTTAAATAGCCCAATCTGACCCTGATTGCCAGTCCTCCCCAGGTGTGTGGCTTTCATTCCACACATCAACTGCACCGTCAGCACTGAGCACAAGAGGGAGCACCAAACTGGAAAACGTATTCACAACAGTAGGCAATAAGAGTAAACCCTGGTTAAATGTTCATCCTAACAAATTGGTGCCCAACGTGGGGCCAGCTTAGGAGAAACCCTAAAATCTTAAGGATCAGCAATTGGAATGGCAGGATGAGCTACACACCTTGAGACAAGAATTTGATCACCTCCTAACCCAGAGCACGGTACGTCTGCTGATTTTCATAATCTGTAGTGTTATGAACCGGAACCATGGAAGGTCATAATGTATCATTGGCAACTAATCTGGCCGCCATCCCCTTACTAACCACCAACACTTGAAGTAGCTAAGGAGTGAACTAACATCCTATGCACCGCGAACACAGACGGAGAAACTAGCTATCCTAAAGGAAGGATGGATGAATAACTTTCTGCCTCAGAGTAGACTCCCAAAGGTATAGCAAGCCCCCTACATTCAAAGACTACGGTGATATAGGAAAATACCATACACAGATGGAGGATAGGATTAGCAAAGGTGAGGCCCCACTAACTAAATAGGAAAGGATAGGAAAGGAGCTGATGGTGGCCAGAGAAAAACCCTACAAAAATCCAAATACCTGATAGTACAAAAAGGTCCTCAGATCGCACGATCTGTACTCCGTCCTATATCAGGTGCTCTTGTCAAACCAATGAACAGAAAAACAGGAACAATTACAAATTCAAGAAGAAACAAACACTTGGACTTATAGGAGCAAAACTCCAAACAAAGCTGCAGGGAGCTTCCCAGCTAAGCAACAAAGAGGGAAGATTCCTGCATGCAAATAAACTGACAATAACCACAGCAAATGACAAACTCAGATAAGAACAAAAGGACCAAACAACTAAGAAAGAACCAAGCACTTATCTGGAGTAGATGTGGTCAGAAGCAAGATGAAAAGGTAGGTGAGCTACAGGACAATGATAACCGTCTCAGACTGCCAGGAGGCCAAGGCTTAAATAGGCAGGGCGTTAGCAATGGAAACGCCCATTGCTCAAGAACACCTGGTCTCTGTGAAAACCATTCCTGGCCACAAGAGGGAGCCTCACAGCAGCAACAGCATAACTGACATTCACAACACTGCAGTCTTTTCTTGTGCCTCTTGGGGTGTGCTGCACTGATTGCCTGACAGTGTTTGGTTTTCGTGATATCTGTGACGGCAGAAGGGTCTCTCCGCTGCTGGCCATTTTGATTACGGAAGAACCGTCATGTGTTCAGTTGCCTGCTGCCTGTTATGTGTTGTCTAGAGGGGAGATTGACTGGTAGTTAGGAGAGCAAGTGGGTTTTTGAGCATCGTCTGGAAACGTAAAGGATATTGTCTGTAGTACAGTTTACGGTTGTCACCTGTGGTACAGTTTATGGTTCTGTGAGGAAATACGTGGGACTGCTGGTACGTGGTAATCTTGGGGCCTAGCGCAGTTTAGCGTGGAATGGCTGGTACGGATACCATTGGGGAATAGCGTTTAAGTTGCGTGGTGTGGCTGGTACGTGGTAGTCTTGGGGCCTAACACTGGACGTGAAGTGGCTGGTACAGATACCATTGGGATTTAGCGCAAGCTTGGGTGATATAATTGGTATGAGGTGTCTTGGGGTCTAGAAAGAGCGCTGGACGTGAATTGGTACGGGCACCTTGTAGCCAGGGTGACATCATTGGTGTCTTTGTGAATTACAGACCATGTAGGAACTGGGCAGGGACACTGTGACGAGGCGCCTGCTGCAGACTTAACAAAACTTTACTTAGTGTTCAAATTGTGAGTCATCTCCCCTGACTTTTTGTTTGTTGGTGTTTTTTATCTTGGTCTGCATAGAAAAAGATAAATTGATGTAATTGTGTCGTATTGGCACTAGCCAAATTCAGATGGCAAATTAGAAAGTCATCTTAATCAATGTAATAAGCTTAGTAATGTGGAATGGCAGAAGGGGGAGGTTACAGTGTTTGAGTTTGAGTTTCTCTTCCCTCTGTTTCCTATACTATCTACCTTTTATGTATTACCCAAGATACATAAGGGTTTGGATCCTCTCAGGGGACGTCCCATTGTATCGGGAGTGGGTGGTCTCACTGAGAAGTTAAGTATATATGTTGACAGGATACTGCGTCCATTTGTAGTATCCCTTAACTCTTTTTTGGGTGACACCACTGAGTTCCTGAGGAAAATTGATGATGTCTTTCTTGAGGAGGGCATGACCCTCTGTAGTATTGATGTTGAGACACTCTATTCCTCGATCCCGCATGATATGGGGATAGAGGCGGTGAAGTACTACCTGAATTCGAGAGGGAATCATCTGTCTGCACATAATGAGTTTGTGATTCAGGCTCTTCGGTTTTGTCTGACAAGGAATGTATTTTCTTTTGGGGGGAAGTACTTCCACCAGCTCAGAGGTACTGCGATGGGGAGTTGTTGTGCCCCATCGTATGCAAACCTTTTTCTGGGCTGGTGGGAGGAAACCACGGTGTTTGGAGGTAACCTTGACACGGAGGATGTTGTTTTGTGGGTCAGGTTTATCGACGACATCTTCCTGATTTGGAAGGGTCGTGAGGATGGTTTCAGGGACTTTGTGGGTTCTCTGAATAATAACAACATGGGCCTTAAATTCACTTTTGAGATGCATCCCAACAGGCTGGCTTTTTTGGATGTCTTGGTAGAAAGGGGACCAGAGGGTAAGCTAATGACAAGTACGTACAGGAAGGAAACATCATCCAACTCATTGTTACGATGGGAGAGTGCGCACCCCAGGTCTCATAAAAAGGGCATCCCAAGGGGCCAGTTCTTAAGGATGAGGCGCAACTGCTCTAGTGACGAGGCCTTTAAAGCACAGGCTGAGGATCTAATAAAGCGGTTGGATGAGAGAGGCTACCCTAAAAAGGAGGTTGAGAGAGCTTTTAAATCGGTTTGTAAGATGGACCGTACAGAGATTCTTAATCCAAGACCCAAGAGCAAAGAGCTGAATGAGCCGTTGAGGTATATCACCACATTTGACAATGGGGCAACTGGCCTACGTGAGATTCTCTGTAAGCATTGGCCGATCCTGAAAATGGACCCAATTGTGGGTAAATACATATCGGATCATCCTTCTATAACATATAGGAAGGCGAGATCCTTGAAGGACAGATTGGTCCATAGCTTTTTCAAGGAGGACAGACCACCATGGTTGACCTGTGGGGTTAGAGGTTGTTTTAAGTGTCATAATTGTAAGAACTGTTTCCTCGTGGAAGAGGGTAAGACTTTTCGTAGTCGGTTCAATGATAGGACATTTGAGATTAGGTCACT